>NC_142040.1:12208153-12457653 GCF_982192425.1 Myodes glareolus | reverse complement strand
ATCAGAGCCTGATAGGAGAGTGCAGATGAGTTATAACTAGCTTAACCTGGAAGATGGTAGATGCCATGACCAATGCATTTGTCGTGATTAATGAGTGAATAGCAAAAAGTGCAGTAAAGTGACTTTTACTGGAGAAATCTAAAAAGCTCAGGCAGCAGTGTGCACACTCTTCTGCCCTTTTCTAGGAGAAAAAAATATGCTATAGGTGGACTTTGTCCCAAGGTGGCCTCAAGCCTTAAAGCCAAAATGCAACATTTACATCTCTTGATTTACAGACTTTATAACCTTTACTTAAGAATTTACCCAAAGTCAACTCCTAGTGCTTCCTTTCTAACTCTGCCTGGAGTTGAATAGATGGACGTTTCAGTTCCTAGAGTCACCTGAAGGAGGACATATTAGGAACTAAGATTAGGGATGACATTTCAAGGCCATGGACAGCAATGGATACATCTCTAAAATAAAACTCAGGCCTGATTTATCGATAACCAGCACTAGACTCCAGCACTCCCTGAATCTCAGCGTTAACCAGGTTTCACAGCTAGGTTTGTCCTCCTTTCGCACAGAAACACACCAGGAAGGTCAGCAGCCCATCCACATTTGTTCTCGGCTTTCCTTTTCATCTGATACATGGTAACCAAAACAGCGACCCAGCAAGTAGTCAAAGGAAGGAGGGGACCTTTTAAAACCACATGAAGCTTGCACTTAGCAGCAGGTAATTCATCTCTAGCTGACTCTGGAACTCTGAAGCGGACATTGCTAAGTATTTCAATGACCATGGGCAAATCCAGCAGCAAATCTGTACAGCCCAACTGTCAGCTTCTCTAGGTATCAAGGAGAAATAAGCAAAAGGAAGGCAGACCCTGCAGACTAGGTATAGATGTCATTACTGTGAATCCTTCAAGGGTTCAGGATGCCTTTGTTGGTGGATGCGGTTGTCCTGTATGGAACCTGTGGGAACCATCAGTAGAGCTCAGGGAACCTCTGCAGGCACGAGGCAAACTTCCAATAAAGGTTTGGAAACAGTTGGCATTGAGGTATAGACCCAAACATGGGAACCATGCTGATCTCCAACCAGAATCACTGGTTATACTTTCTGTTCACCCCTTGGCACCTGCAAAAAGCCTGGGAACCTGGGTGTTTTCTTATGCATTTGGCTGCAAGTTTTAATACTACACAGTATTTCATACCAGATTATCAACGGAGCATCTGGGCAGAAAGTTCTGAACATGTTTATCACATATAACAATGTAATCGTTTACAGGACATTCACATTATACATGGGGGGGGTCCCTAAAATCAAAAAAAAACTATGTATCCACCACAACAATGAAGTGGCTCAGGTGGGTGAGATAGCTCAGATGGGTGAGATAGCTCAGGTGGGTGAGATAGGTCAGGTGGGTGAGATAGGTCAGGTGGGTGAGATAGCTCAGGTGAGTGAGATAGCTCAGGTGAGTGAGATAGCTCAGGTGGGTGAGATAGCTCAGGTGGGTGAGATAGCTCAGGTGGGTGAGATAGGTCAGGTGGGTGAGATAGCTCAGGTGGGTGAGATAGGTCAGGTGGGTGAGATAGCTCAGGTGGGTGAGATAGCTCAGGTGGGTGAGATAGCTCAGGTGGGGTGAGATAGCAAAAGTGGGTGAGATAGTTCAGGTGGGGTGAGATAGTTCAGGTGGGTGAGATAGCTCAGATGGGTGAGATAGCAAAAGTGGGAGAGATAGCTCAGGTGGGTGAGATAGCTCAGGTGGGTGAGATAGCTCAGGTGGGTGAGATAGCTTAGGTGGGTGAGATAGCTCAGATGGGTGAGATATCTCAGGTGGGTGAGATAGCTCAGGTGGGTGAGATATCTCAGGTGGGTGAGATAGTTCAGGTGGGGTGAGATAGCTCAGGTGGGTGAGATAGCTCAGGTGGGTGAGATAGCTCAGGTGGGTGAGATAGCTCAGGTGGGTGAGATATCTCAGGTGGGTGAGATAGCTCAAGTGGGTGAGATAGGTCAGCAGACACATGCTGCACAAACATGGCTGACTGAATTCAACCCCCCAGGACCCACCTAAAGGAGAACTAATCACATAAAGTTGTTCAAGACCTCCTCATGAGTTCCCGGGAATGTGTGCTGTGTGTGTGTCCCCAGCACACACACTCAAGGGCTCACCTACACACAACCACCACAACAGCTAAGAAAATTTAAAAAAAAGAAAACCTGCGTTCAGAACTTAAATGGCCTTTGGCTGATAAAAGACTAAACAACCTGGCACATCTTAGCCATGGAAAAAAGTACAGACAAGAGGAGGAGGAAGCTACTGGTGCAGCCAATAGCACAGATGACGACAAGGCTCGTGATGCCACATGAAAGACACCAGAGGAGAAAAGCGCCATACTATAGGATTCCGTTTCTATTACACTGGGAAAAGGGGAAGGTGTAGGGATGAAGTCAAAGTCGGTGGCCAGGGCTCAAGAGCAAAAGTAGGAGCAACCACAAAGAAGGCTCAAAGGGATTGGGGGGCAGCTATTTCCTACGTCCATGACAGCTTCCTGTCTGTGAATACATAAAGCTTACCCAACTATGCACCCCAAAGAGTAGCTTTCTCTGTATGTAGACTAAAATCTTAATTCAAGACTATAAAGGCCTCTTCTACCGGGCTACACTTTTCTTTACCCCGTTCAGGAAAATTCTTCTAAGTATTCCTATTCCTTCTGCTTATCATGGTCAAGATATTAAATTTAGCATCAGTGCAGCTTTTCCATAAAGCCTTCCCTTGCGTCTGTTTCCTCATATTCTAGTTCTTTAAGAGGAATAAGTATTACTCATCGAGCTAAAATCTTTATGACTAAATATGCCCTCTCTCCTGCAGTTTACACACCTTATTCCCCAACAAGTTTTTATACCGATCATGTACCTTCTGTGTTTTTGTAGTTCATTACAGTGTTATGTTAATAGACATTAGCACTGCATTTATATCACATTCTCCTGCGATTCGCTTTTTCATCCAGCATTGCCTTCAAGATGGCCCATTCACTTTTAATTGCTGCAGTGTACTTCTCTATAGAAATGTACCAACTATTTCACTGCATCTGAGAGCTCTCTAAGCATTTTCCTACGGTGTTGCCAAGAATCACCTACACCTTTACCCTCCAGCTAGCGCATGAGCAATTCAAGGGCAGAGACCACTCAGAACTGCTGTTCCTTTGCTCAGTTTTCATGGCACCTGAGAATTGCCCAGACACGTGATGTGATGTGCTTCTTACGGGAGATGCTGTTGTGTGCCCAGCACACAATCGCCCTCCATAGAAATGTGTTCAGTAAATAATCTTAGCAAAGGGGTGGTTTTAAATCTACTGTGCCCCCACTTCTCCATGGAGTAAGATTTGAGGGGAGACTGCTGCAATTCCCTCTAGAAAGTCCCGAATATTTCAGGGCCGGAGTAGATCTATAAAACAAGGTCACCGGGCAGTTAAGTTCCTCCTTATAGGATTTCCAAGTGCTCTACCTGCAGCTTTCGCGGTGACATTTTCCCCCACTTTCAAAGGACTTAAGGTCAGTTCAGAGCAGTATTCTAAACTTGAATACGTTTTAGGGTGTCTCAGAATGCTCGGGGGGGGGGGTCTCAATCTGAGCATACATAATAGTTACAAATTGCCTTCCTTACAGATTTTTTTTTCCTTTCCTTGGGTCCCAGGTCACGTTTCCGGAGCTGCCCTTTAACTACCCACCTCGAGCAGGTCCTGAGCCACTGCTGGCACAGCTAACCGCACTTCCCACCCTTCCTGCTCCGAAGAAGACATAATATCCTTTGATCTCCTCTCCAGTGCTTTGTGACTTAAGGAACGTTGATGTGCAAGTGCAAGACAAATACATACTGTAGCTGTGGGCATGTAGAACCATCTATCATCACCCTGCCTCTGGACGTGGCTGATACTTTGTGCGTTTCAGAGAAATTAATCTGGTGTTTAGTAGGAGAAAAGGCAAAGCCAGGCTTCAGGCACCACCTTCCTGCAGACCCTGCAGAGCGTTTCAACGCCTCTGGCTCGAGCGAGCACTGCAAGTCCCAAACTTGACCTTCGAGGGGATTTCAAAAGCGGTGGTTTCGTCCCTCTCCCTCGTGGGCTCCTCTGGCGCGCCAGGACATCCTTGTGGGAAGCAGCTGCCTGGACCAGAGCTGGGAGCTGCAGCACGTCTAGGCACCCAGACCAGGCGGGGAGACGCTAGTGGGCGACAGAGTGGGGGCTGGGGACTGGGGAGCCAGGCAGAACTAGGCGGGAGGAGGTGGCGGGGAGAGGAGGCAGGAGGAGGGGGCTGCAGGGGGAGGATGGATTTGTCTGCATATGCATGAAGCACCCAGCACTGCCCTCTTCCCGAGCAGCTGCTCTGGCAGAAGCGGAGGCGGAAGGGGGAGGGGGAGGGAAGGGCTGAGATGGGGCGGGGCGGCAGGAACTGCCGCTAAACTGGACTTGGGTTTGGAAGACAGAGAGGCGATTTGCATGGCGCCCAGTGATTGGCTGAGGTCCGGGGGCTGGGTCTGAGAGGCGGCCCCTGAATGGTGTAACAAGGAAATCTCTGAATTCTAATTTCTGAAAATCCGGACAGCCGGGTCGATGCAGTATGCAATCATGCCGCAAGGAGGCGCGATGTCCTATCTTTGTTCTGCTCACAGGCTCTTTTTCTCAGCCGTCCCCGCCCCCACCCCAACACGCAGACTCACACGCAGAAAGTGCAGAGAAACCCTGTGATCCAGTCAACTGGCACTGCCCCGTCTATTAAGAAAGATGAACGCTCCTTTCTCTTCCATCTCCTTCATGGGAGACCACTTTTCATTTCAGATTATCACATCAATAAATATTCTTCGAGGAACAAAAAAGGCACTTTGCCAAAAGATAAAAGAATATATTTGGAATGTGTGGACTGTAGAGAAAGGCGATACACGAATGCAAGAGAATAGGCGCCCGTATGTAAATAACGCACATAATCACATCAAGAACACAAAACACGAGGGCAGAGACAGACAGGACACCCGAGGAGAACATGGGCTGCTCCCAAGGTCCTTAGAGGCTCACACGCAGAGACACACACCCACTGACAAGCCCACGCTCTTCCCCAACACCCAAGCGCGCGCGCGCACCCCCCCCCCCCACATACACACATACACACATACACACACACACACACACACACACACACACACACCATAAAAGGCATTCACACGACTTCACACACAGTGAAAAGATTGCAGAGGAAATACTAGAGCAGAATTATAATGGTTCATCCCCTCCCCCTCCAAAACATACTCTAGCAGAATTATTTTATCTGCATAATACTAATATACACAGAGCGCCGAAAGGGGGGAAATAGCTCCATTTGAGGCACACACTAGAGAATACGTGTATACAGCACACACACACACACACACACACACACACACACACACGCAAACGCGTTTGTGGGCGGGACACACCCACAGCCTGTGTCCCCCGCCCATGGGCACAGGCAGAGGACAGATGCCATCAGCAGCACTCAGTACAATTGTCAGAAAAAGAAACCCACCCTACTCTACTACAAAACATGTTAGATAGAGCGCCAAGGGTTTCCAATGCCCACACCAATACACTCTTGCTACAAAAGTGAGTTGAATTCAAAGAAATAATTGACGCCTCTAAGGTAATTGAGTGCTGGAACGTATTTGCTCAAACAATACTTCAAAATGACTACAGCCTGAAGATCGCTTTCCGAAATGCTTCTGAAAAAAAAAATTTCTAGGAAACAATTCTTTCATTTGCTATGCTTTCTCTTGGTTTTTTTTTTCTTATTTTTGAAAGAAGAGATGGTATTTTTCTCTTTCTCCAAAAGAAGGGAGCTGGTTTTGTTTTGTGAACCCAGGAGCTTTCTTTCCAGTTGGTTGCCCAGTGAAGAAGGAGGCAGGGAAGCTTCTCTGCTCAGCCTCCCAGCCAGACAGCACCACAGAAGGCATTATTAAACACCCCAAATTGCAAGGGCTGTCTATATATTTACGAATCTGTTCAAATATTTAACCTCTTAACTTGCTAAATACCCCCCTCTTCTTCCCTTCTCCCCTTCGCTCTCCCCTCTCCCCCCTGTCTGTCTCCCTCCACTCCTTTCTCTTTTTCTTTCTTAAAAGGAAAGGCACTGAGAGCCCTGTTCTGGAGTCCTGGGTGTTGCTGGGTCACACTCTCTACCGGATACTGTTTTATGGTCGATTTCGTGTCCTAACAACTGTGGGGGTTTCATACCATCCCAGAGATGGAGTTTTACTCATCAGTTAGATTCTTTTTTACAGTAGAAGCACTGAGGTAGCTTGCAACAGTTCTTCAGAAAGGTCTTGCCTAAATTCGAGGGAGTGTTCTGCCCCTCTATCTCTGTTCTCACCTTTTTTGCTGTGATCTAACTTTCTTTGGTTCACCTCTTTTCTGTCAAGGGACAGTAGAGAGCCAAGTGCATAAGAAGACACCTTTCAAAGACATTCTGAGAGTTTTGTCAGAGTGTGTGACCTATCAAGGTCAGGGACTAGTACATGGTCGCTCACTTTTGTTGTTGAGACCTAGAGGGACTGCCACCACGGAGAGAGAGTTTCTTCCTGCCTAAATCTTCCTCTAAGGGTCAAACAATGCATTGTAAGGGGCAGAGCAAAATGCAAAGTTATATAGTGGTGGGCCTTTATTGCAGCAGAAGCTTTAACTTTCACAGACATGGCGGTGTCCTTATGTAGATGGGTACAGCCTGGGCATAGAGTGTGAAGCTGGCCTCCACTTTCCAGGCAGCCGCTGCCTGCTCCCAGCTCCGCAGAGGGCAGCCCAGGAGAGGATTCCCTTTGATCGGTCCACAGACACATCCCACGCAGTCCCCAGGATGTTTCAGGGTCACCTAGGACTCTCTCCAACTATTTCAAGTGGCCTGAGGGTGCTTCCCGATGTCACTTGGGGGAGAGAGTCTCAAAGAATTGCTACTCCCCTCCCGAAAGGAGACTGACTCTTGGTGAATTCCCTCTGACCTAAAAAGAATAACTTTATCTATACTGTTGTCTGCTTTATTTCAGAGGCCATGAAACAGTGAAAGTGTGTGGTTTGCTGAGACAGTCAGAGCAGTTCCTGTGCCTTTTGTTCAATGGCTGGTGCATACCAGTTTCCAATAACTTCAGAGGTTCTTCCGCCTGCTAGGTGACTCAGCCGGCAACCCGCAAACACCTTAAAGTAAAACAGCCCTCACCCAACCAGCAAACTCAGGTTGAGATCACACCTGTCAGTGGTCCAAGAAATTCTTGTCCCCAGAACTCCCCCCGTCCCCCCCCCCCCCCCCGCCAAGCAGCGGGTTAAAGCTTCAAAAAGCTCCCTTCTGTGTGGCAATGAACTTTGCTCTCTGCTAAAACGCCCGCCCGCACCAACAACTCCCAGGACCGCCAAAGCCTTGAGCAAAGGGATAACGTATATATTTTTAAGTGGTTTGCAAACAAAAGGAAAAAAAACCGTTTACGCTTGCAGAAGGGCATGGAAACTTATTCAGAACCAACAAGAACACAAGCCTGTTTCCTTTGTATGCCCCGTTAGAGGTGGGAGAGCATTGGCACTGTATACCATAGGGGCATCCTTTAAAATGTGTGGGTTTACAGAGCTGTGTGATGGTCCCCCTATTGCTCCAGCCTTCAGAAAGCTGCCACAGTGGCTGGTGTTCTAGTTTCTCTTATCAGATGAGATATTCATCTGGATACATTATCTATGTCTGCCTAAGAATGAAGGCTGCTTGTCATGCGTCCTCCGTTTTCAGTAATGGGTGCCACCCAATTAGAAGCAATTTAGGCAATCAAGACCGTAGGAGAGAAGAAGGTGTTAAAAATAGGTTTTCTAAAGCCTCAGAACTCTAATTTGGAGGAAAATCTAAAATTACATATGTAACGTTTCTTTACATAAAATAAATACATAATCTGAATATATCTTGTTCCCTTTTCCCTCAGGGTCCCGCTCTTCTTGTCTGTCTGCTTTTGGGGTATTCATAATAGAAGGGAAATGTAAAGCTCAGATGGAAAAGGTCTGGGTTCTCTAAAAGACCACAAAGGTCTGGGTAGGGTTTGATAACAGCTTTTCCTTTGCTTATAGCTGTGACCACGGCCCAGCCATTGGTTTCCTGATTCCATTGGCCCTGGGCAGGGAAGCGCTGGAGGAGTGCGGGGAGACCAAGGACTCCTTTTAGGGACTAGGGTTAGAGCCCGGGGGCCCTAGTGTGTCTGGGGAAGCGGATTAGGGAGGTGTGTTCTAACCATTGGAGGAGAGTCAAGAAAAACCACCCCCTCACTCCCACCCCCACGAATCGTCCTGGGGGTTAGAAGTGCAGAAAAAAAAGTGAAGACGATGTATTGAGAGGAAGGGGTTAACAAATACAGGTGCACGTGTCCAAACAGAAGGGGGAAAGTTAAACTAAAAGACAAAAAAGAAAAGAAAAAAATGTGTCAAAGTGATGTCCTCCAGAGGATAAGAGAATGTGGAACTTGGAGTTGGCACTTGTGTTTTTCCCTTCTCCCAGCCTGAGCGCACTGTGGGCTGAGAGCGGGAAGCGAGGGAACCGAAACTCACTGGACCGAAACTCACTGGTGGACTTGGGCACACTCTTCTTTGCACCAAGGCTCCGGGTCCTGCACACAGGTGACTTTTATTTTTCCTCCTAAGAGAGCTGCGACCAGGGTGAAGTTGTCAGAACTTCTAGGAAATGGTGCAGTGATGCCCAGTCTAGGAAGGGGGCTGGGTGGGTAGTTGCTGGAGCTACCGGCCTTTAATCCCTTTGACTTCAGGATCCGAATTCTGGGGAAGTGAGTACTGCTCAAAGTTAACCTCCCAGAAGCAGAACCTGAATAAGGTTAGTGGCCTTGGAGGAAGCTGTACAGTGAGTCGAGCAGTGGGCCCAGAAACAAAGATAAGACCCAGACAGACAGACACACACACACACACAGACCCCCGGGCAGGCAGGCAAGCAGGCAGGCAGGCTGGAAGAAAGCCACCAGCCTCGGTGAGTTGACCACAGACCCTTGCAGAGGAGGACTACCCTTCCAGAAAAGGAATTCTGCAACGATCCACTTCCAGAAGTCAGCCCCACAGACAGAATTGAAAATCAAAGCAACATCATTTCCCTTCTAAGGAGTGGGGGAGGAGTGCAGAAGTGGGGGCAGTTCTTGTGCTTGCCACTGTTGTTTCAAAACAAAGGAGGAGGTGGTCGTGCCGCCACAGGCCCGCTGAGGACCTGGCCTGGGCTTCCCAGAGTGAGACCCAGATGAACTGCCCCCAGCACAGGCAGATGCCACAGCCCCACCCCAGGCGGCTTTCGGTGACGCCTGCAATCTCAGACATCCTTCCCAAGGGCGCCTGATCTATTAGTCATTTGTTCTGCTTGTTTGTGTCTGACACATGAGTTGAAACCATTTGACTATTAACAAATTTATCAATTCAAAAATCTTTCCATTGTCAAATAATTTTCCCTGAAAATAATAAAATTTCTCCTTGAAAAGTTCTTTTTAAAAGTAAATAGATCACATTTTTTTTTTTACAAAATTGAATTAGAAGTAGGGGATATTTAAATATATGTATACATATATATAATATTTATGGTAATGAAATGTTCTGATTCAGTAGAGATAAGCAATTGTATATATAATTTAATCCCCTTTTCTTCATAATGTCCACTATATTGGTGTGTCAATCAGAATGGATATTACTGATGAGCTACACAACCTTTTATCTTCCAGAGACCCCAGTTTTGTTAATTTAAGAGCTTGGCCTATATAAAAGTCACACTTCGAGAGTTATGAAGTTTTAAAAAGTTTACGCCAATGAATTTTTCAATCACATAAAATGATAAGGTAATAATACCAATAAGTTAACATTTTCTTATATTTTTATGTAATTAACACCGATTATTCTCTGTGTGTTGGCCCGCTGCAGGGACTTCCTAACTAGATCTATCACCCATCACTCTATCAGTCTACAGAGCCCAGACAAGGAGACTGCAGTTGCTCCACACACATCTCCTTGTGTATAAGCGGGTGCTTACGAACTGTTCCGCGGTACTTCAGACATGCCTAAACCAAACCATAACAATGGCCACAGCACTGTTACTGTCCTCTGTGGATACAAGAAATCTCTAAACACCGTGGACACACGAGCGCACTGAGTTCAACATTTTAGAGAATTCAAGTCTGGAATCCCAAGTCCTCTTCTGCACATCAAGTGAAATTGAGAGACCTCTATCCTCCTGGACCCTGTTCCAGCTATGAACAAATCAGAAGCCAAACCAGACAAAATCCACCTGCCGTCTAGTCCTAGCAGTCCACGGGTTTGCGAGCCATGAGGGCTCAGGAAGGTCTGCAACCCTCTAGCGGTTTTCAGAGCAACGGTCATGACAAGAAGTCCACGCTGCAGGCTTCACTTCTTCGTGACTGGTGCTGCTCCTCAATGTGGTTTTTCCTTTGCGTGGATAAGAAGGCTGTCTCTTAAAGTAATTTAAGGGCACCAAATGCTATGTGAACTTCTCCAAGACTGCTACTTTTAGTCAGAGGAAATGAAGTTCTCAGGGATGGCGCTATCTGTAAGAATTCTGTGAGTCTAAAAAGAGCTTGAATTTTCCTGTCAGCTGTTGAAGTTGGCGAATCAGTCCCTTTGGTAATTTTCTAACTTTCTTTAGGAGACAGCTGGTTCACCTCGACAATTATAAGAATCAAGAATTATATTGAAAATACGCTCTCTGGTCATGTCCTTGAGGTTGTCTTTTTCTCCAGGAACAGAATCTTTTCTGTTTCCTAGTCTCTGGGTACCTCTGCTCCCCAGGCCCAGCCCTCACCAAAGTCCAGGCTTGCAGGCCAAGCGTATTTACCTTCAGCAACACTTCCGGGATTCACAGCAGATGACCATGGACTCTTTTTCCCAATTCAGTCCTAAGTCTGTGAGATTAATTTCCATTTCCATAACCAAAAGGCTTCCCTTTGGAAGTGTCAGTGATTACACCAGCCACAGACAGATCAAGCATAGGAAAGTGCTCCATCATGTGAATTCGATCTGGTTATGGCTTTAACTGGAACAAGGTATTCAGTGTTTAAACTGTGCCAGCAGAGGTGGTACTTTCACCAAGACCTTTTTCCTTTTCTTATCCAGGCAGGCACAGGACAGGAGATTCCTGGCCCTGAAACTCCCCAAAGAGAAGGTGGAATGCGGCCAAAAGCCACATTAGCCACACACACACTGGTGCTTTCCGTCACATCACAGAAGAAACACTGAACAGGAGATTTGAACTGTACCCCTCCCCCACACACCACATACCTTCACTCACTCATACGTGCCTGCTCATTTTCCTTCAGTCCACTGCTAAAGATACTCTTCCATTCATTGACAGGATTTTTGGCTCACTCTGCTGTATTCACCCACAACCTTAATTGTCAAATGCTAACCTGTGACCAGAGGCTTGGTTGGCATATACAGAATTCCAGGTACCAATCTGGATTTTACTTCACCTGGCATTCACACAGGGGAGATGCTCCAACACCAGTTTGGGTCCGTTGCTTTGCCAGTCTTGAACCAGACACAGTAAGATTAGCAGCATCGACCTGGCCATATCATACTATTCCCAGCCTGCTAGACACATGGCTGAGGATGGAGTGAATTAACAAGTGACTGAAATCCTGCAGGGACCAGTATCTGTGTGTTTGCATAGCTGTGTGGACCAGTGGGGACATCAGCAGCCTTCCGTGATTACTAGCACAGTTCCATGTTAGAAGTCTTCTTGAATTTCACAATATGAACTGCATTCACTAAAGCACTAAACACAGTTAACAAACCTGAACTTAGATTGCTAAATTGTTTATTATTTTACAATTTCCAGAACCATTCAGTTCAGCAAAACAGGAGAAGTGAAAACTAAACTAACTAGTAAAATCTAGAAAGCTGCAATATTGGACAATATTTTCATGCTTTGTGCGCTTTGCCTTATTCCATCCCTTGGCAGAACCTTCTGAGGCCCACTGTGGTCATTTTACAGGTAAGAGGCCAATGCCAAGAGAGGTTAACTCCATGTTCAGCATCATATGACGCTGGGGTTTAGACTCAATGAACACGTCCCAGCTCCAGAGATGGGCTCTGTGTTAAACTGGTGGTTAAACAATTTGTTGGAAGAAGTATGTGAGCATGATATTCAGAGAATTAGCTAACACTTCGAAGAATTAAAAGAGAACAGTTGTACTGTTAGTAGGGAGATTAGGGAGGGGATGTGGAAAGGAAAGGGGTCAATATGGCATGGCATGGTGGCATGCGCCGAGAGTGTACTGAACGGGGTTCAGTAATTACCCATGACGATGAGGCCTTGGAAAATCTGGCTTTCCTAAGCCTCAATTTTTCTACTCTTCACTGGCAGTAAAAATGTTAACTCTATGGACTTATAACTATTTTACATACATATATACTTAAACTATTATTATTATCAGCTATTAAACATGAGATACATGCTATCTGGACAGAGATTAATTTGGAGATTTAAAGGCCAGCATTTGGGTAGGTTAGGCCAGGTTTCCCCCAACTGCTTCCACAACATGCTGGTTCCATCTTTCCTGGTCTGTTACTTTGAGAGAGTTTTCTGATGCACTAAATATGAAACGAAGCAGCTAGAGGCTCTTGTATTTCACAGGCAAAGTTGCCTTCATTTTGTTCCTCAGAAAGTGTTGCCTTGTGTGATAGCCCAGCCGGAAAAGGCCTCTGGTAAGATAGTTTGAGATTGAACTTGACAGACTTTCTAATCATTTCTTTTCCCACTGGGAAAGGATTTCCATGTTCATGATGCTTTACATGTTTAAGATTTTAGACTGTATTAAGAAAAAGCATATACGTGGCTTTAGAACATTGAAACCTTCTCTCTCTCTCTCTCTCTCTCTCTCTCTCTCTCTCTCTCTCTCTCTCTCTCTCTCTCTCTGAGACAGGATTTGTCTGTGTATCCCTGGCTGTCCTGGAACTCGCTCTGTAGATCAGGCTGGACTCAAACTCAGAGATCAGCCTACTCTCCCAAGTGTTGGGATTAAAGGTGTGCCACAATCGCCCAGCCAGTAATTTCAGTCTCTTGTCATACCTTTCTTTACTTCTATTATGAACTGTCAAAAAGCCAGTTCAAAAATTATAAGCTTATATGACTTCCCTTCTTCCTGTGACTTGCCTCACAGTGCAAAGCACTGTTTCTATCCTGTCCTTGATGCAACGATGTGCTGTTGTAGTTCCTGAGTTGTCTGCTCCCTGCATGGCAGAGCTGTGCTCTGTCTGTTTCTCTTACAACATTTTTTTTCTTGACCTTTCTCATTGATAGTTCAGGTTTTCTTCAAATGACTAGAAATACTTTGTTTCTTTTATAATTAAGAAATAGCGAAAGTTAGGCCGTACCTTTAAGTCCGGCACTAACAAGACTGAGGCAGATGGATTTCTGTGAGGCCATCCAGACTACATAACACAACACTGTTATAGTAAAACAATAAATAAACACATAATAATAACAATAGTAATCCTGATTCATAGCTCACTGGGAATTCAGGCAGTGACATGTGAAGGGGAAGTTGGCTATGTATGAAACACCAATACATGTCGTAAGTTGTAAGTCTTTGCTCTGGAGTAGCCATATCTGCGCAAGCTTTCCTGGACTCACTTTGTCAAGTTACAGAAGACCTTCTATTTGCCCAGAAAGCTGTGTGGTGGCCTATATCCTCCATAACAAGGGATATTGATTCTTCACATAAAAATCAATTTTAAAAGACAGATTTTCATCACAACTCCACCTTCATGGTTCCTTGTCTCTCTACCCTGAGCTGTGAGCCTTGGTATGTCCTTTGAGCACAGTGCTCTCTCCCAGTGGAACCATCTCTGGGTGAGCTCTAAAGCGCGGTTGCTTCTGCCCTAGGTCATCAGTTACCATTTTCCATTCCACTTTTAAAGAAGATTGGTTTTCTTTAGTTTTATTATGTCTGTGGGAGGAGTATTGTTAGTGAGGCGCCTTTGGAAGTAAGAAAAGGTTGTCAGAATCCCTGGACCTGGAGTTACAGGTGTTGGTGAGTGGTCTCCTGCAGATGCTGAGAACTGAACTCAGGTCCTTGGCAAGGTCAACCCTTCACTGCTGGGCTCAGCTTCATCGTACTTTTGTTTAACTATGAGTACTGTTCAAAGTGACTCTCTTGCTTTTATCATTTCTCAGTGTTGAGTGTTTTATGAATTTTTATATCATTTCTGATATTTTATTCATGTTTCAGGAAGGTCATATTGAGCCATATTGAAGCAGAAATTTGTTTTAAAATTTTAAAAATATTAAATTTAGTTTTCACTTATTTAATACAGCACCTTTAATTGATTTCTATTGAAAACGGTAACCAGTCATGGGTCTGAGATTAATTTACTGTGCAATTTGGGACATTGTGTTCTAAGATAGGCTTTGATTATTTTAGTGATCTCTCACAATGTTCAATTTCTGTTGATAACATAAAACAAATGTGCGGCAGTTCATTTTCTAGGGTCCTGCATTTACTGCTAATAAATTAGCCTAGAGAAAATTTTTTCAAGTTGATTTTAATTAATTTATAGCCTGTATCTTTTCAAAAGCAAATAAAGAAACTAGGAAATCCTGATTGTGCCACAATCATTTGGGCCAACAAGTAGCAATCTAAAGTAGATGGAAGTTTGCTTACAACTAAAAGGGGATCTTTAGTCTTCCGTACAAGTGTCAGCAGTGCCATTTGGTGCCCAGAGCACCATATATAACCCTGCAAATGGCAGCACTCTTCCATTGACTCAAAAATTCACCCCTGGATCAACCTCACAGTCCCCATCTCTACATCTCTACACCTCCAGTGCCCGGCAAAACTGCTGCACTTTGTGGTCAGTAGGAGATGCAGGTCTAGTAAATGTTGAATGAACACACATCCCAACAAGGCTCAGAAACTGATATGCAGGAATTAGAACTATGGTGCATGCGAGCTGCAAGCTGCGAATACATATTTGCAGCACTGAAGCGTCACATAGGTCACCTAAGGTGAGTGCAATCATAGGGATTCAAAAGCCGAAGGAGTGCATTAAACCAAAATTACTGAATACCTGGTAGAAAAATAAGGGCTGGAATTTGGGTAAGTTGAAATGAGCAGGGAAGAGATTCACAATTTAAAAAGGACTTAAGTCAGAGTAAGATCTAGCTTGTGGGATATCTATGTTCATTTACTGTATTTATGAAAAAAAGAAACAAAAAACTAAAAACAGAAAGAACAGGAGCCTGAGTAACAAACTTTAAAGAAACAGTTCCCTTACAAATCACTGACAACAGAGGTTTGTTTTCACCTCTCGATCTAGTATATGAAGAGTTTAAATAGACATAAAGATGATTGTCATATTAAAAACCATATTCTTATGGCACAGTAGAACGGTTTCATACTATATATGCTTGGTTTGGGGCATGGATTAAAATATACAATTAGCTCAATATTAAAATTTCTTATTTGTGGCTGGATGTTCAGGAAGCAAGGGAAAATACAGTTCCCAATTAGTTTGTGAAGTTTTTACAATTTTAGCTCATGGCTCTAGATTTTCTTTACTGAAAACAAAATGCCAAGACATTTTACAAACATTCAGGTGCTTTCCTTGAACCAAATGCACTGGACAGTGAATTTGGCAGAGGCAAGTGAATCTGGCTGAAATTCAATAACTGTGCTGACTTGGACAGATCGTGGCTCTGGCTGTGGTTCCCACACGTGCATGCAATAGGACCTCCTTCTGAATGGAAGTCAGCCGTCAGTTCATTTTCCCAAAAGAGAAAACAGCATCACAACAAGAACAGAGATGTCCATGCCTGAAGAAAGTATGGGGGCAGGCAACGGAAGGGAGAAAGTATGATGGTATGAAGGTTCAGTTGCCCTAGGTTCCTTACATGCATTAGTTCATTTAAGGAGACAAAAAAAAAAAAGGAAATGGTGTATGGAGGGTTGGGGGCAGTGAATTTATTCTCTTAGACTGTTGTCTTTCCCTAAAATGACATACGATCTTCCCTTTGCGGTCTCTGAGTAAGTATAATGAGTTGGTTTCTTTGTCTTATCTGTTGTGGCTCTTAAGCCTTAGGTCTTGTGAAACAGCCTACAACTTTGCAGTTTATGATAGAGAAAGTGTATATACAGGCACAGACTAGAAATGCAACCAAGACAGCTAAATGGGAAATGCTAAGGAGCATTAAAACTTTGGGTTGTGGACACTTGGATTTATTATATTAATAATCTTAACACAAGCAGTTTCTCTATAATGAATACAGTCTTAGGTAACATGTTTTTAACTATATTAACATATTTATATATGTTATTATAGCAAAAGTCTTATATTACAGAGGTGCATTTTGAACTTTAAATGGAAAGAATGTGCAAACATGGTAATAAAAATCACACAGATAAGTGTTGGAACATGTGGACTCCAACCTCAGCTGAGAAACACTTTGTCAAGTTGGGGCAATCACACACAGCCAAGTTTCCCAGACATTTGTAGCTATACTAGATACTTCCATACTAGAGATCTGGCAGATCCCTCCCGATAGGATACATCTTGAATTTCTATGTCTTCATCTTTGTTCTGATTGAAGATGTTTCTTTTTTTATAACTACCTGAATTTCACAATTGTCATTCTACAGATTAAAATGTGCTGCTTACAGTTACCACACCAAGGGGTGACATAGCACTCAGGATGTGTCTCAGCTTCGTAAAACCATATGAAGATGCAAAAACCATCAACACATTAAAGTTGAACTCTACAAGTTAATACTTAATTCAGATGTTCATTTTAAATGTCAAAGGTTGTGTCTTACTTTTCCAGTTTTATAGAAATGGGCTTATTGTTACTTAAACATTCAAATCAAAGGACAAACATTTGACAAAGCAGACAGAAACTGTTAAACTTTCCGTTTACAAAGCATTTTAGAAGCATCAACTTTCAACTGTTTAGACTTTTATGTACTTCTCCCCGGTCTGCACCACTCCAGGCACCAAACACAGAGAGGGAGAGCTGCACCATTATTTCTTCTGTTCTCATTAGAGTAACTATTTCTTCTGAACAAAAGTAATAATAGAGGGTGTGGTGGTTTTCTACTAGGAATGACCCTCATAGATTCATGTGTGAATGTTTGATCCATTGGGAGTGGTATTATTAGTAGGTGTGGCCTTGTAGGAGTAGGTGTGACCTTATTGGAGAAATTGTACCATTGTGGGGTGGGGTTTGAAGTCTTATAAGTTCAAGTAGGGCCAGTGTGACAGTTTTTCCTTCTGTTGGCTGAGGATCCAAATGTAGAACTCTGAGCTCCTTCTCCAGCACCATGTCTGCCCACATGCGGCCATGTTTCCCACCATAATGATAATGAACTAAACCTCTGAAACTGTAAGCCAGCCCCAGTTAAATGTTTTCCTTTACAAGAGTTGCTGTGATCCTGGTGTCTCTTCACAGCAATAGAAACCCTAAGACAGAGGGTTGCAGTTCACAGCATTAGTCTAAACTACACCCGTGTGAGAGCAGGGCTTCTGCTTTATCCCAGCTCTGAGAACAGACGCTCCACTACTGTGAGTGATGGGAGTCTCTGTGTCCCAAGAGTTCTAAGTTCCCAGGTGTAAAGGGAGAGACACCAGGAGAGCACAACAGCGCTTGCCCGCTGTGCAGAGACCTAAAAGCTCTGTTGAGTCTTTCTGCTGCTGTGCTAGTCACTCACAAATTGAAGCACTTTATAAAATTTGTGGCTCTTCGATAACTGAATCACTTTAAAGTGCGCATTCTCCAAACTCTAAAGTCTTTCTTAACCACTGCAGATGTACAAAAGGCATATCATCAAAATGACAGTAATCAACTTCTTCAATTTTAGGCATTAAAATTTTCTCTCCTTCTCTCTCTCTCTCTCTCTTTCTCTCTCTCTCTCTCCTATTTCTTGTTGTTAATCAAGTACCCAAAAACCTCAAAAACCAAAACAAACAAAACACAAACCAAACCACAAACAAAACAACAAAAATTCATCATAAGGATGCAGCACGTAAAATCCCCATTCTTTAGCAGCATTAAGTAACCAAATTGCAGAAAATTCTGAGAGGTACAGACATATTTCTTTTGGAAATCTCAAAGTAAGATGTGACTCACTCTTTCTGTCTCTCTGTGTCTCTCTGCATTGCTGCCCCCACCCCCTCTCTGTGTGCACACATGCACCACTTGAATGAGCACACGCATCTGTCCAAGATCCTATACAATCTGAAAGACGCTGTCTAAAGATACAAAGACTGCTAATGTAAGTCTTTAAGCATATCCTTGAGATAGGTATCACATTGTCTGGAAGAGTAAAGTAAGTCCTGGAGATGGATTAAGTGGAGTGTGCAGTTGGAGGAGTCTCCGTTCTACCCGATCAGAATTGCAGCACGGTCCTGTTCATCACATTCTTGGTCTTTAAATTATCGAGTGGATTCTACTCTGCTGTAGGAACTCCTACCACCAGCAGCCTTTAAGTTACCCACTCACTTGGGCGTGATGACCTCTTAAACTATATATGCTAATGTAATGTAAAGCACACGTCCAGCCCCTTTTCCGGCTGTGAGATTTGGGTGCTATTCCCTGTTCCAGCAGAGGACTGTGATCTGTGAGTCTACCCCTAAATAAGTAACCCTCTATTATACTCAATTCTGAGCTAGTGAGGGATTTCTTCTAAGCATCCTTATTCATCTGATGCCCCACATGGATCCAAATGCCACACCTACTAGGTGGATCGGCTTAAAGACCTAAAGGGTCCACAGCCCAGAAAGTCTCCCACCCCCACCCGCTTGACTTTCTTTTACCTACTAAGCAATTTTTTGTAAACCCCCCGCCACAGTGGAGCTAATTGCATGCGGTGACTTGGAAATTTCCCAAGTGTGCTCACACCCCTCCACCCCCACTGCCAAGTTCTCTGCAGCTTAGCGACTTGTACAACATCCAGTTTGTACTCCCAGCTCCTGAGTTCTGGGCTTCTTGCTCCGCGTATGAAATTGATTTAATTGCTTTTAATTTGTCAAGCAAAGCAAGCATATTTCTCAGTATTTAACCAGCATCAAGGTGGGGAAACCAAAACCACTCAGGACTGTTTGTGGCACTAGGTTGTACCCCTAGTCGCAACTCTGCAACCGCAACACCTGCTGGACAATAAAGATTATTACACCTAAAACAATTTACCGGATTTCATAACAGGTAATTAATGAATCAATAAACTTGAAAGTTATATAATTGCAGACAACATTACCATTGAAACTTTTAGAAACATTTTGCTAATACCATGGATTGTATTCTGCAAGGCTTATATGTTTATGGTAATACATCCATTCATTGGATATTGGGACTCAGCTTTTTTCTTCATTTTATATCCTTCAGAAAATGGTTTGATAACAGAATCAAGAATGAAGCATATTTAGAAATGATTTACAGACTAATAATGAACAGATAGCTGATAGGATTAATACCATTGAAAATCAAAAGTTACCTAAAAAATTAATACTATTGAAAAGTGTAACATTAATTTGACAATAAAATTGAATCCATGTCAAAGGATACTGAGAAATTATCTAAAAGAATTCATACTGTTGAATTTGGCAATCAAAATAAAAGACCCAGATATCAATCCGCACATCTTCGAACACCTGATCTTTGATAAAGAAGCAAAATATATCAAATGGAAAAAGAAAAGCATATTTAACAAGTGATGCTGGCATAACTGGATATCAACATGTAGAAGAATTAAAATAGACCCATATCTATTACCATGCCCAAAACTCAAGTCCAAATGGATCAAAGACCTGAACATAACGCCAGCCACACTGAACCTTATAGAAGAGAAAGTGGGAAGTATACTTGAACGTATTGGCACAGGGAACCACTTCTTAAATTTAACCCCAGCAGCACAGACACTGAGAGAAATAATAAATAAATGGGACCTCCTGAAACTGAAAAGTTTCTGTAAAACAAAGGACATGGTCAACAAGACAAAATAACAACCTACAGAATGGGAAAAGAACTTCACTAACCCCACATCAGACAGAGGTTTGATCTCTAAAATATACAAAGAACTCAAGAAATTGGACAACAAAAGATCACATAATCCAATCAAAAACAAAATAGAGTATAGACCTAAACAGAGAACTCTCAACAGAGTAATCTAAAATGGCTGAAAGACACTTAAGGAAATGTTCAACATCCTTAGTCATCAGAGAAATGCAAATCAAAACAACTTTGAGATTCTATCTTATACCTGTAAGAATGGCCAAGATCAAAAACACTGATGACAACTTATGTCAGAGTTTTTGTGGGGAAAAGGGAACACTTCTGCATTGCTGGTGAGAATGCAAGCTGGTACAACCCCTTTGTATGTCAGTGTGGCAATTTCTCAGAAAAGTAGGAAACAACATTCCTCAAGACCCAGTAATACAACTTTTGGGTATATATCCAAAGGATGTTCAATCGTGCCACAAGGACATGTGCTCACCTATGTTCACAGCAGCTTTGTTTGTCATAGTCAGAACCTGGAAACAACCTAAATGCCCCTGGACTGAAGAATGGATATGGAAAATGTGGTACATTTACACAATGGAGTACAACACAGCAGAAAAAAATGATGACATCTTGAATTTTTCAGGAAAATGGATAGAGCTATAAAACATTATTTTGAGTGAGGTAATCCAGACACAGAAAGACAATTATCAATGAACTCACTCATGGGTGGTTTTTAAACATAAAGCAAAGAAAGCCAGCCTGCAAACCACAATCCCAGAGAATTTAGACAACAATGCGGACACTAAGAGAGACTTACATAGATATAGTCTACATAGGAAGTAGAAAGTAGAAAAAGACAAGATCTCTTGAGTAAATTGGGAGCTTGTGGACCTTGGGGGAGGGTTGAAGGGGGAAGGGGAGAGTCAGGGAGGGGAGCAGAGAAAAATGTAAAGCTCAATAAATATCAATAAAAAGGTATAAAAAATTGTAAAAAGTTCTGATAGATTAGCACATAGAGTATCTCTCCAGGATGGCAATCTGCATGCTATCCAAATAACTTCCAAGGATGAGGTGTTATCTTTAAAGGAAAAACTTCAGACTTTGGAATCACATGTACAGAATGAGAATCAGAGGGTAGGTGTCTCAATGAAATCACTAGAAATATATAAAGGCCAGGAGATTCAGGCTTTACAAAAGAGAGCAGTAAAAAGATTCAAAACCAACTGAGGAAATTATTGGAGTTGATGAACAAAGAAAGAAGGTACAAGGACGGGACTCAACATCACCAGTAGCTTTCAGAGGTGACTTACCCAGGGTTTTAGCTTCCTACCCTGTAATCTACTCTGACAAATCATCAAGTTCTAAAGGACCAAAAGGATCTAAAGAAGGTAGATGGCTACCTATATGAATGAATGATCTAAAAGAATAAGCAAACAATTGTAACTTACAACTTGCATTCCGCGTTTGTTAGGGAGATGGTAAAGACATGGTCTTCTAGCATCCAAGCAACACCACATGAATGGATTCAGTTAGCTTCAGCAGTCCTGTATCATGGGCCTCGACTGATATGTAAATGCTATTTCAGAGAAGAGGCAAGTTTTAGAACAGGAAAAAGCAAAAGGACTTGAGACTTCCCAAGTTCAAATGCTTGGTGAGGGCACTTGTGCTGACCCACTGGCGCAAGTGCTTTATGATGAACAAAATCCTACACAATGGAAGATGCCTTCAGCATGCCAAACGATGCAGCAGAGGGCACTGAGTGCTGTCCATGCTTGTTTCCTAAAGAAAATATTGACTATATAATATGCAACATTTATTATGACATTTGTATACATACAAATAATATGTTGTGATCATAATTGCCTTATTACCCTTTCTTATCTCCTTACCCCCTTTTCTTCATGTTTTTAATATAGATTTTTTATTAGTTGATAATTTCATAAATGTTTACAATGTATTTTGTTCATATTTGCTCCCCACTTCTCCCGTTAACTCATCAGTGATTCACTCTCCACTTCTTTTTCCCCCCAAATTTTATCTCCCCCTTTAAAAATTATATATCCTTCCACATTCACGACCACCTTTTACTTTCATTCTGCACCACTCAGCCAAGTTTCCAAATATGAGAGAAAATATATGATGTGTGTTTTTGTTAGATGTGCCTGTCTTACTCAATAAGACATCATTCTTGTTAATGATGTACGTAACTACACATTCTTCATATATTTATTCTCTGATGGTTACCTACGAAATCCTGCAACTTTAGCCAAGATCACTCTAAAGTGGTTGCTTACATTTGACGTTTGTTGAAAAAATTTAAATTGAGAACATTTTTTTAATTATAATATATTTTGATATGGCTTTCTTTCTCCTCCCCATCTCCTCTCAAAACCTATCCACCTCCAAATCCACAAAACTTCTTTTCTTTCTCTCTCCTTAGAAAGCAAATAGGCAAAGAAAGCTCTGCTGAACTGGGCACAAGTCAGGGACCTCTAGGAGAGCAGGCCCAAGGCAGAGACTTTCACAGGAACAGGTTCAATGAAACCACTGCTGAGGGAGCAGGCCTGAGCCAGAGACCTTTGCATTACCAGACGTGAATCAGCAACTTCCAAGGGGACAGGCACAAGCCAATGACCTCCAGGAGTAGGACCAAGACAGTGACATCAGCAAGGCAGCCCCAAGGAAGCAAGGTCCCTGGGAACAGGCCTGAATGACCCAGGGATTGCAGATTAACTCCAGAAGTGCTAAGTGACCTGTGAGAACAGTGAGTCACCTCCGAGGTGACTAGAAACGTGGCCCTGACTGCACCATGAGGAGCAACCATCTGAACTTTGAATTTACTGGCACCTGGAAGATTGATCACCAGAGACAGATACAATCAGAGGAAAAGATAGGTACACAAAGCAAGAGCACATTCAGCACCACAAAGAGCAACACAACACCAATAAAAAATAGTGGCCATACAACCACAAGATTTGAACAGCCAAATATAGATGAAGCAGAAGAAAATGACCTAAAAATAACTTTAGGAGAATGCTTGAGGCCTTTAAAGAGGAAATTAAAAAATTCCCTCAAAGAAATGGAGGAAAGGGTGGGTGAGCCATATGATGTGGGTGTTGCAACACGAACATGGGTCCTCTGTAAGATCAGCTCCTGCTCTTAAACTCTGAGTCATTGTTCCAAATGTGAGGCTTAAAGGAACTCCATAAAGCAATTGTGCTTTTATCCTCTTGCAGAAGTACCCATTTCTGAAAGTTGCTGAAAATTGCTGCTAAGGAATGTGAATCTCCTGCTTATTATTTTCAGAGACCACTAGTCAACCTTGTATAGAAGGATCAAAACTATGATTAGCATTATTTCATAGAAAAAGTTACTTTAAGGGGCTGGAGTTGCTCAGTGGTAGAGTGACAGCTTAACATCTAAACTGTAACTCAGAACAAAGAATACTCATTTAGATAACATCCATATAGCTCCTGAAGACTATATAAATTTTCCTGTAGATGCTATCTTGGTGCAACAGAGCAAATGCTATTATACTCAGAAATTTGACTGAGAGCATTGTTCTTGCATTCCCTGCATTCTTAGAGTCTGGTGCGGAACAATTCTGTATTCTGTAAATTACGTTTTAAATAAATGCTGATTGGCCAGTAGCCAGACAGGAAGTAGAGGCAGGAAAGTAGAGGCAGGAGTATTCTGGGAAGAAGAAAGCTCCCTCAGGAGTTCTGCCCAGATCACCAAAGAAGCAGGATGTGATCTGCCCTGCTGAAAAAGTACTGAGCAATGCGACTAACATAGATAATAATAATGGGTTAATATAAGTTTAAGAGCTAATAAGAAGCCTGAGCTAATGGGCCAATCAGTATAATTAATGCAGACTCTCTGTGTGTTTTTCATGGGACTTACTGGCTGTGGGAACTGGGCAGGACAGGAACCCAGACAAGCAGGCCCTTATGTTATAAGAGTCTAATTGTTACATAAAACCTGAATAGACTTTTAGATGAATAGATTATTTTATAATGTATCTTAGACACACAGAATACAGTAAAAATAGTAGTGAACTATAAGTACGTGGAACCCAGATTTGCTTATTTACTATCTTATTCAGGATGGTCCATTTGTATTATCTAAGGAACCCTGCATGGATACATTTTATTGACTAAATGTATAGTTTCTTTAGATTACTCTCTGTGGTAGTTTGAAAGTAAATTGCCCCCATAAGCTCAGAGGCACTGGCACTATTAGGAGGTATGACTTTGTCGAAATAGGTGTCAGCTTTTTGGAGGAAGAGGGTCACTGTGGGGTGGGCTTTGCATTCTCATATATACTCAAATTATGCCCAGTGCCACATCCACTTCCAGTTGCCTTTTGATCAAAACATAGTAGTCAGCACCATGCCTGCTTATACACTGCCATGCTTCCCACCATGATGATAATGGACTAAACTTCAAAAACTGTAAGAGAATACCCCAATTAAATGTTTTCTTTATAAGAGTTGTGTGGTCATGGTGTCTCTTCATGGTAATAAAAACCCTAAGACACATACACACATGCACACACACACACACACACACACACACACACACAAACACACACTCTCTCTCCTCTTACATGTGTGTGTGTGTGTGCGCACATGCATATGAAGGCAAAGGTCAAAATCAGGTATCTTTTTCTATTTATTTATTTGTTTGTTTATTCATTTTACATCTGGACTGAAGTTTCCCCTCCCTCCTCTCCTCTTGTTCTCCTCTTCCTCCTCTCTACCCCCTAATTCACTCCTCCTCCACTTCTGTTCAGAAAGGGACAGTACTCCCATGAGTACCAACAAAGCATGGTATATCAAGTTTCAGTAAGACTAAGCACCTCTCCTTGTATTAAGGCTGGGCATGGCAATCCAGTATGAGGAATAGGTTCCCAAGAGCCAGCCAAAGTGTTAGAGACAATTTGTGTTGTCATTATTAGGAGTCCCACAAATAGACCATCCTATACAACTGTCACACATATGTAGAAGGCCTAGGTCAGTCCTGTGTAGGCTCCTTGGTTGTTGAGTCAGACTTGGTGAGTTCCCATGATCCAATTAGTTGTTTTTGTGGGTTTTCTTGTGATGTCCTTGACCCCTCTGGCTCCTATGATCCTTCCTTCTTCTCTTCAGCAGTATTTTCCAAGCTCAGACTAGTGTTTGGCTTTGAGTCTCTGTATCTGTTTCCATCAGTTACTAGATGAGACTTGCAATAAGTCTTTCTCTGTACTGCCAGCTCCCAAATAATGACACAGAGACATCTTATTAGTTATGAAAGCTTGGTCTTAGCTTAGGCTTGTCCCACTAACTCTTATAAATTAAATTGACACATTTCTATTAATCTACATTTTGCCATGTGGCATTTTATCTTTCTTTCATTCTGTATGTCTGACTCTCTTCATGCTTCATTGGCATCTCTCTGCACCTCAATTATCTCCTCCACTTCCTCTCTCTGTGTCCAAAAGTTCTGACCATCTCCAGCCTAGCTATTGGCGATTTAGCTTTTTATTAAACCAGCCATAGCAATACATTTTCACACAATGGACAAATATCTCACAACAAAGGCTCTCTGATGACAATTGAAGTAGTCACCAATCTGCTCACAGGTATCTTTATTTTATATTTATTAATTATTATGTATATAGTGTTCTGCTGGTATATATGTCTTCAGACCAGAAGAGGGCACCAGATCCCATTATAGATGGTTGTATACCACCATGTGGTTGCTGGGAATTGAACTCAGGCACCTCTGGAAGAGCAGCCAGTGCTTTTAATCTCTGAGCCACCCCTCCAGCTCCACAGGTATCTTTTTTCTACCACTTTCCACCTTCCTTTTTTCTATGTCCAGCTTTTTACAAGTGTGCTAGGAATCTGAACACAGGTCCTCATGCCTGTGCAGCAAGCACCTTGCCCACTGAACCATCTTATTAGCCCTCAGATTCTCTATATTCTTAACCCAATATTCTGCAGTTTTGTTCTAAATGCCATTTTACATTTAATCATCATGTTCCCAGTCTCTACTTAGCTCTATGCCCTCTCCTTCTCCCTTTTTATTGTCTTCATAATTTCTATGAGGATTGATGGAACGTTTTCTAAAATGTCCCTCACCTGGGATTTTAGTGGCTCATTGTTATTTATGTGTATAAGTGCATATTTGCATGTGGGTATGTGCACATGAACAAAAGATGCCTGTGGACGCCAGAAGAGGGCAGTGGATCTCAAGCTGGAGTTAGAAGAAGTTGTGAGCAACTCAGTGTGAATGCTAGAATAAAAACTCAGGTACTCTGCAAGAGTAGAACATGCTCCTAACTGCTAACTCTTGAGATACTAAATGGGATTTAAAAATAATCCAAGCCTATATTTCATAATGAAGTTGATATGAGGTTTAGGAGGAAGAGCACAGAGGTAAATTTCTGCTCTCATCACACCAAACCAAGAGTGTACATTTTTTAGACATTGTCACTGCAGTTATGATGATGCAGGGCGATCAGTAATGAAAAGTCCCTAGACTATCTTACAAAAGATACAGCTTTAATAAAAACAGAAGGGAAAACTTACACAGAATCTCACCCTGCTGAAATGCTGGATCCAAGCCAGGTCAAGAGGAAGAGAGAGAGAGAGGGTGGGGGCTTTCACCGCCAGGTTTATAGGTAAACTTTTGCCTCAGGGAAACATGCCCCACGAACAGAATGTGATTGGCTGAATTCCCTTATCACAGTTCCTTCCTTATTCTGTACCTTTTGTAAGGAAGTTAGGATTCAAGTCTCACTTTTTGGTCCCCCACCTTGAGGACAGAACATTTGTAAAGCCAATTTGGAATTTGCTGTAGTTGAATCTTAAGTTTGGGGCTTGGTGGTGCTTTTAGGAGACAGTGCAGCTTACACATGGTTAGGAGGTGTGACCTATAAAAGGGTAATGGAATCTTGGTCCGTTTTTATTCTCCTTTGCTTTCTGGCCATTGGATGAGCAGTTTTGTTCCTCCATATATATTGATCATGATACACACTGCCTCATATTGCTTTAGGTTTATGACATGAAGAAGTTAAACTTTAAACAATGAAGAAACAGGAAAATCTCAGAACAGCTTGAAACATTTGAGTATTTGCAACCATGTAGCTTGTCCCTTACAGAAAGGGGGATAGTCATCCTCTGTGCTTTCAAGACTATGCTTAGAACTGTTACTTCTGCTTCTTCAACTCTTAGGCAAAGTTTACTGTTTACTGTTTAAAATTTACTGTTGAAGCAATTTAAGTCAGACGTTTTCTTTCTGGGAAAGTTCTTAGATGATGAATTTATTTCTCTTTAATAGTTATTCAGATCTTTTATCTCTTCTTCTGCTGATGGTTTGGAGGCTATTTTTTCAGTATTTTTTTACTTATATCTAAATTCTCAAATTTACTGAGTTAGGGCTATTCATGATGTATTTTTCTTCAATATTTCATTATAGATACTTCAAGCAATGGAAATTTTTATAACAGAATTTTACAGTAAACATACGTGTGTTTTTCTACTGGGTTGTACTATCAGAATCTCACATATCTGTCAACTTATCACTCATGGTACTAGACACCTATCCTAATTTTTAGTTCATTTTTACCATAACACATATGGTAAAATAAATAGTCTATTCATGACATTAACTAGAGGAGAATAAACATGAGCTCTCTCCCAATTGTTGTTTGATGCTTTCCTGTTGAGTAATATTCTCAGCAAAATACACAAACAAGTGGTACTGATGGATTCACACATCTACTTAATCTAAATTCTATCAAGATAAGTTTCTTAGGATTTCTAAGAGACACCATGACCATAGCAACTCTCTTTTTTTAAAACTCTTGAAACGCAGATTTAAGTTTTTCAACATTTCTAATGTAAGGTACATAAGGAAGTCATAATAAGAAGCCAAAATGTTTAGGAAATGATTTTTTATATGAATATCAAATGGATTTTCATATTTCACAGTGAAGCAATACCTGAAAAAGAGTGAAAATCAACAGTTGAAGAACCTGTCCAGGGCACTGTAGGTGAGATGCAGGATGGGTGTGCACTGCAGGGGAGATGTGAATGGGTGTGTACTGCAGGTGAGATGTGGATGGGTGTGCACTGCAAGTGAGATGTGGATGGGTGTGCATATCAGGGGTTCCCATCCTAGTGACTCAAGAAGAGTAAGATGTGGTTTTATACTCAAAATAGGCATTAGCTGGACCAAGAGTAAATTACAGCTATACGGCTTCTCAATTTGTTTCTTAACATATCTGGATGCACGCTAACTTAAATAATTTCAATCTGGAACTACAGGGTCAGAAAAATTTGGCTTATTTAATTTTGGTCCTAAGTATATGTGAGGCATTTGTATAAATTAGACAAGATAGTTTGCCTCCCATCTTGTATGTGTCCTCTCTCTCTCTGCAAATGGCACTTGTTATAGAATGGAATTTTCTTTCAGTTTTATAACAATGTATCATATTCTGCACATGAATATCATTATATTACCCAACATCACTAACATGTTATATCACCAGATACAATGGCACTCATTTTCTTTTTTTAATTTTATTATTATTAATATAACCAACACCTTCCAAGATTTTGACCATTTAGACAGTATTTCACACTAAGTTGACTCTTTCCTCAATCATCTCTTATGTGTAATAGTGTCCATGCTGGACCACAATATTTTCTGTTACACTCACCCAATATTTTCTAAATAATCCTTTATTCTTTGGTATTCTTAGGGATTAAACCCAGAACTTTGTGAGTTTTATAGGCAATTGCTTTCTCCCTATTATCTGCATCTTCAATGCAATTTTCTGTTTTAATAAATTTGTTTATTTATTTTGCACCCTGGTTGCAGGTTCCCCTCCCTTCTCTCCTCCCATCCCCTCCTGCAACCCCCGCTTCTTCCACTGCTGCAATCCACTCCATGGCAACTCTTATAGAGAAACCATTTAGTTGGGGTGGTTCATTGACAGTTTCAGTGGTTCAGTCCATTATCATCATGGCAGGGAGCATGGCAGCATGCAGGCAGACTTGATGTTGACTACATCTTGGCTTGCAGGTAACAGGAAGTCAACTGACACACTGGACAGTAGATATCCTGAGCCAGCTTCTACCTTCTGAGTGCTGGGATTAAAAGTTTAACTTCATCCTTTCCAATTTGAATCCCCTTGATCCCCTTATGTTGTCTTATTGCTATTGCTAGTACTTCAAGCACTATATTGAAGAGGTATGGAGAGAGTGGACAGCCTTGTCGTGCAGCCACTGTGGAAATCAGTGTGGCGGTTTCTCAGGAAACTGGGAGTCAACCTCCCTCAGGACCCAGCAATTTCACTCTTGGGAATATACCCTAGAGATTCCCTAACATACTACAAAAGCATTTGTTCTACTATGTTCATAGCAGCACTATTTGTAATAGCCAGAACCTGGAAACAGCCTAGGTGCCCCTCAATAGAAGAATGGTTAAAAAAGGTGTGGAACATATACACATTAGAGTTTTACTCAGCGGTAAAAAAAAAATGACATCTTGAATTTTGCATGCAAATGGATGGAAATAGAAAACGCTTTACTGAGTGAGGTAAGCCAGACCCAAAAAGAGGAACACGGTATGTATTCACTCATAAGTGGATTCTAACCATAATTAAAGGACTTTGAGCCTAATATTCGTGATCCTAGAGAAGCTAAATAAGAAGATAAATCTGATGAAGATTATTTAGCTACCTGCCAGGAGGTAGGAAATAGACAAGAGTCCCAGGTAACCTCGGGTGCATGGGGGGGGGGGAGTGGGAGGGTTGTTGGAAGGGGAGAGGGTTAGAGAGAAGGGAGTAGGGGAGGAATGGGGAAAGCTCGGTGGCCTGGGAGAGGGAGAGTGAGGAAGGAGGAATATGGGATCAGGGAAGAATATATTTCAAATAAGGGAGTCATTTTAGGGTTTACAGGAGACTTGATTATATATGGGATCCCAGGTCCAAGGAGAGATCCCCAGATTGTTCTCTGGACAGAGGAGAGGGTGCCTGAACCGGCCTTGGCCCATAACCATACTGATGTATATTTTGCTTATCACCATAGATCCTTCATCTGGCGAAGGACGACGATACAGACGGAGACCCACATTGGAGCACCGGACTGAGCCCCCCAAGGTCCAAATGAGGAGCAGAAGGAGGAAGAACATGAAAAAGAAAATCAGGACTGCGAGGGATGCTATCACCCACTGATACAAGGGAACGGATCTAATGAGAGTTTACCAAGGCCAGTTGGACTGGGACTGAACGAGGAGGTGATCTAACCAGATTCTCGGAATTTGGCCGGATTCTCTGAATGTGGCTGGCCCGAAGTCTTTCTGAAAAGCCATTGACTATGATACTGGGACTTGTTTCCTCTGCATATACTGGATTTTGGGGATCCAGTCTGTTTGGATACTCACCTGCCTGAACCTGGAGGGAGGGGGGAGGAACTTGAACTTCCCACAGGGCAGGAAACCCTGACTGCCCTAAGGGACGAAGAGGGAGGAGGAGAGGGAGTGGGGGGAGTGGGAGGGTGTTGGGAAGAGGGGCGGAAATGGAAACTTTTATAATTTAATAAAATTTACTCAAAAAAAATAAAAAAATAAAAATAAAAATGAAAACAATAAACACTCTTATTTCTGATTTTTGAGAAAATACTTGAGCTTTCCTGCATTCAGGAAAATAATGTTGGATATTGGTTTATGTATCATGTTGAGCTTTGCGGTTTCTCTTGTGAGCTTCTTTAGGGCTTTTATCATGAAGGGATGCTAAACTTTGTCAAGGGTCTTTTTTGCCTATATGACACAGAAGAAGGTGGAGAAGCAGGAGAGGGAGGATGGGGAAAGCAGAGGGGTGGGGACAGTCAAAGTACATGGTGTACTTGAGCTATGCTACTGATCACTGTGTGTAATGAATACACTCCAATAAAAACTAAAATGACTGGTACCTTTTCTAGAGTGGGGACAACATTTCCCAAATAACTATATCAAAACACAAAGTCTTGGCTGTATTGCATGCTTCTCAACATTTCGGGATGACAGGCTTCTTACTTTTCATCAGTTTAGTGGTTATTCCTGGTAGCTGTAATTGGCATTTCTCTGATGGTTAATGATTTCAAGTGACATAACTTTTAAAATAATATGTGATCTGAAAGCCTGTCAGTGAATACTGATGAGAAACAAATATTCTCCAACCTGAAATTAAAACCAGGAGCTAGGTATTTCTTTCAATCCAGTTAAAAAGAAATTAGTGGAAACCAAATATACTCCTTTAATTTTCAAAACTAAAGATCACAAACATATATTAAATAAAAACTTATAGAATTGAACAAGTTGCAAGGTACTGGAAAGGAAAATAATGAGATAAATACTTGATTGTGCTACTATTAACTGTAATATCAAGCCACAGCCCAGCAGCGCCCAAGCAGCCCAATGTCTATGAGGTAAGAGTATTGTTAATGAAAAAGAAACTGGAGTCCATAAAACACAGAGCCATTTAATATCATAGCCAGAGCTCTGGAATGGCAGGGGGCTATCAAATGCTCTCAGCTGAATTTTTAAATTTTCAATATATTTATTCCTTATAGACAGTATGTTACACAAGAATATTTTATTTTTCACACACACACACACACACACACACACACACACACACACACACACACACATATCCCACTGAGAACATTCCCACCATGATCCTCTTTCCTCCCTCTCACTGCCTGCCCCACGGTTCTTTGCTACCCTGGGTAGTTTTGCTGCTACTCTCCTGTCTTATGTCATTAAATCTTGAAATCATAAATGAGAGAATGTGCAGTATTTATGTGTCCATGGCCCAAATACCTAGTGTCACCAAGTACAGAGTCGAGCTGACAAAGTTCCATGAAGTCTTAAAAGCAAATGCCACTGTTTGCTTTAGTGATTTATCCAGGACAAATAGGTGGCTCAGAATCTAGGATTTCTTTTTGCATGTGTGTGTGTTCATGTGTTCTTTCTGCTACTGGACTGTGCTTTTTGTTAAGTAATCTTAATGCACATAATTTTAGGTCATGTGGCTCACACACACTAATCCACTACTGCAATAGCTGTGTGCATTTCCATTGCTCTTGATTTTACACTATTCTGATTTGCACTATTTTTTTCATATTGTGAATGAACACTATTCTTTTTTACCCTTCCATTTATTATAAATTCTTAAACTGATTATTTTAGGATTCTACTGTGTATTTGTTTTTAAAGAAATAAACACCAATTCCTTTCACAAACTGCAACTTTTTTTTAACTTTTCTTTCCCATTGTTACTATGTACTTTGGGCCTGTTGAATTTAAAAAGAATAATTTATATATATGCTTGTGTGCTCAAGTATCTGCATGTGTGGCATGTGCACGGAGGAGCCTGAGAAAGTGAGAAAAGGCACTCGACACCACAAACCTGGGGTTACAAGTGGCTGTGAGCTCCCACATGGGTGCTGGGAATAGTACCTCTGAAAGAGCAGTGAGTACTCTTAACCTGAGCCATGGTTCCAGTTCCAAAGACATTATTATTATTTTATTTGCGTGTGTTACCTGCACGTATGCATGTATACATGTGTATAGTGCCAGCAGAGTTCAGAAGAGGACATTTGATCTCCTAGAGCTGAAGTTACAGATATCTGTAGAATACCATCAGATAGTCTGTCAGGGGGGAGTGGAAGCAGGAGACACTGTTCCAAACTGTCCCCTGTAGCAGCCTGAGTTCCTATCAGAGACCTCTTACGTGAAGCTGGGCTCCTTGACTGCTAAAAGGATTTCAGGATAGTCATTGTCATCCTGTATTAACTTATTAAGTTAGTGTTACAAAACTTTTAAGTGATTTCAGCACGTTAGCAGAAATAGACACCAGAAAGGGTGAAATCCATTCAAGAGTCACACTTGTGTTCCTTATAATAGCCTTATGTATGGTCTGCGTGGCTTCAGAAGTTACATCCGGTAACACAACTAAAGGAAGTCTATTGTTTCCTAAGGTGCCCCTGAGAGGATTACACTTTGATAAGTAACAACATGGGTCATAAAGACTGCACATGTGGCGAAGGCATGTCCTCAACTGCAGTGGAGTTTACAGTCCTGCCCATGAGCTTCCTACAAATGCAAGCCTACACTGGGGAAAAGAGCTTATGTTTGTCCATAAACTCAGGCTCACTGCTATTTCATCCTTTCTATTTGAAATATCTCTAATATAAATGAAATATTGTCTCTATATAATCAACCTACACAGTGAATTTTGTTAATTGTGCCAAAATCTTGACTTTCACATGGTGAAAGGCAACCATATTCGGGGTTTGTCCTCCCATGCCCTCTTAGTGTCTCCTGTCTTCCTATCCTCAGTCACTTTTCCCTCTTTAGTGAGGGTTCATCCTGCAGAATTCCTATGTTAGGTTGTTGTTTTAGTGTAGTCCTGTTGACCATAGACTTTCTAAAGACAAACAAAGCATTTTATCTATAGAGCACAGTGTTCTATGTGTCCTATATCAGCATTCAGTGTGTTACTTTCTCTTAACTCACTGAAGTAGCAATTCCAAAACAGAGAGTGACAGCAGCTAAACAGCAGAGTATCAAGTCCCAAATTCTTCTTCCCCAACCCGGAGACATACCAGGTCATCAGTATACAGTGAATTCTTGAGAAATACAGAAACCAGCTGATCTCTTTTAACCCTGGTGAGCAGGAGACCACACTGAAAGTGGGATGACATTCTGCAGCACACAGTTCCCAGTCTCTCCAGAGTCCAGTCAACTGCCTAGGAGAACACTAACTCAGACTCTTCTTGGGGAAACAGAATGAAACACACAGCCCACACCAGACTTTGGACTCATAAGCAGCTGCCCCAGTTGCCTTGCTTCTTTGCAAGTATTTGTCTTCTGAACTATGCTTTACTTATCCAAAAATTAAAGCATGAAATCAAAACATCAAATCTTTTTTATTATTTATTTATTTATTTTAAAAAAGAAAACCAACTAGTTTTTTTTTGTTATACATACCAATCCAAGTTCCCACTCCCTCTCCCCCTTTCATTCTCTCCACTTACCCCCCACTCCACCTCTCCAGTCATTCCTCAGAGTGGATGAGACACATTGCTTTGTGGAAGGTCCAAGACTCTCCCTACTCTATCTAGGCTGAGCAAGGTATCCATCCAAAGAGAATAGGTTCCCCAAAAGCCAGTACAAACAGTAGGGATAAATCCTGGTGTCACTGTTAGTTGGCCCCTCAATCTGCCCCAGTCAGGAAACTGTCACCCACATTCAGAGGGAACAGTTTGGTCCTATGCTTGTTCCTTCCTAGTCCAGCTGAAGTTGGTGAGCTCCCATTAGCTCAGGTAAACTGTTTAAGTGGGTGTTCTCATCACGGTCTTGACGTCTTTGATCATATTCTCACTCTCCCCACTCTTCAACTGGATTTTAGGAGCTCAGTCCAGTGCTCTGATGCAGTTTTCTTCCTCTGTTTCCATCAGTTGCTGGATGAACATTCTATGATGATATTTAAGATATTCATCAGTCTGAATACAGGGCAAGGCCAGTTTAGGCACTCTTTCCTCTATTGCTTAGGGTCTTAGCTGGGGTCATCCTTTTGGAATCCTGGGAATTTCTCTAGTGCCAGGTTCCTTGCTAGCTTCATAATGGTTCCCTCAATCAAGATATCTCTTTCCTTGCTCTTATCTCTGTCCTTCCTCCATCTCAACTTTCCTGTTCCCTCAAGTTCTCCCCACCTCTCCCCTTTTGCCCTCCCTTCTCACCCCACTCACCCCTAGGTCCCCAATTTGGTCAGGTGATCTTGTTTATCTCGACTTTCCAGATGGATCAATATATGCTTTCTTAGGGTTCACCTTGTTACTTAGCTTCTCTAGGATCATGAACTATAGGCTCAATATCATTTGCTTATAGCTTTATCTACTTTTGAGTGTACAGACCATCTTCATGCTTTTGGGTCTGGATTACCTCACTCAGGATGGTGTTTCTAGTTTCATCCATTTACATGCAAAATTCAAGATGTCATTGTTTTTTACTGATAAGTAGAACTGTAATTGTAAATGTACCATATTTTCTTCATCCATTCTTTGGTTTAGGGGCATCTAGATTGTTTCCAGGATATGGCTATTACAAATAATGCTGCTATGAACATAGTTGAACATGTGTCTTTGTAGTATGACTGAGCATCTTTTGGGTATATGCCCAAGAGTGGTATTGCTGGATCCTGAGGCAGGTTGATTTCTAATTTTCTGAGAAACCACCATACTGATTTTCAAAGTAGTTGCACAAGTTTTCATTCCTACCAGTAATGGATGAGTGCTCCCCTTACTCCACCTCCTCTCTAGCATAAGCTATCATTCGAAAACACCAAATCTTAATGTTGGAACTTAGATGGGAAGAACCCATATTCACTTACATTTAAATTGAGTCCCTAAATACACATCATGGGTATACTATCATTATAAGGAACACACATATACACCATACTGGCGTTTGTTTTCATGTACATGTTAATACTATATTTTTAATTAGTATATTCAAACTAGTGGTAGAGAGAAAAGGCTCATATTTATAGCCCGAAGGAAATTTCAACTGCTGAATAATGTTGGTACTAATCCAATGTCTACAGTTTATTTTGCTTTTTTCAAAAAAAAACTATAATACTTACTTGGTAAAGATTTATTTCTAAGTTTTAAAATAGTAGTAATATCATAGTCATTTCAACATAGCTTAATCCAGGATCTCTGGACCTGAAGCCACCATTCTGAAACAAGAATATAAGTACAAAAGAACTGTCAGGGTTATAACCTAGAACTTAAATCTTTGACCATTCTTTAATGTATCTTTCATCCACCAGTCCAGCGGACCTAATTTACATACATAAATTATATATAAACCAATATATATTATATTACATATATGTATATATGCTATAAATAAACCAATAAAACAGAAACTTCTTTTGTAAATCTAAGGGTCCAGGTGTGCTCATTTATATCCTAAGCTGACTTCTAGTTTAATCTATTTAGGAGGTGATGATCACTGAACAATACTTGCAGGAATTAAAGAATAACTTAAAAAAAACCTTTCTTGATAGAAATGCTCAAAATTGTTCAGTCGTTTCAGTAATTAATTTCTAGATTACAATAATATAGCTGTTAGTATTTTTGTAAAGAGATGTTGAGGAAGCTGATGGTAGCACACGCCTTGAATCCTGGCACTCGAGAGCAGAGACAGGCAGAGCTCTGCAAGTTCGAGGCCAGCCTGATCTACAGCGTGAGCTCCACGACAGCTAAGGCTACACTGAGAAACCCTGTCTGGAAAAGAAAAGAAAAGAAAAGAAAAGAAAGGAAAGGAAAGGAAAGGAAAGGAAAGGAAAGGAAAGGAAAGGAAAGGAAAGGAAAGGAAAGGAAAGGAAAGGAAAGGAAAGGAAAAGAAAAGAAAAGGGAAGGGAAGGGAAGGAAAGAAAAGTAAAGGAAGGAAGGAAGGAAGGAAGGAAGGAATGTTGAGGTAATTATCTGACCTTTCTTCATTGAGTGGTGTTTCCCACTCTTTCAAGGATGGTCCTTCACTGCACTGAGCAGTAGAGAACAGTGCTCAATCCAGTCCTACCTCTAAAACGGTAGATTCTCTTTGGTCTCTGGGAAACCAAGTGATTACAGCAACTGCAGTGACCCCAGGAACAGTGTCTGAGAAATGCACTGGAAAGGGAGGCCAAACCCCGCACCCAATCTGTCATGACAGTACAACAGGAATATATACTGACTCACTTTGACCCTTCCAGCCCAGCTGAATACGACAGAGTATCTCAATCTGTGCCATGTGGAGGAGGGTTCATTGGATTGCTTGGAAATAACTCAAAACATCAGGACAGGTGTAGGAAGTTAAGGCATACCAGGCAAAAAAAAAAAAAAAGCAAACCTAGATAGATAGATAGATAGATAGATGTGATATATATTCACTAAAATAGTGTATTTTTAACATATTTATCTTATTTGTAAGTGTATGAGTGTCTATGTGTCTGCATGTATGGCCCTGACTATGCCTCTCAACAATTCCATGCCTTTCTGGAGTCCTGGCATCCCCTGCAGTCCACAGAGACAAGCCATTGTGGACAGAACCAACAGAGCTCTTAAGGTGGTGTTGGCCAGGACTATCTCACCAGAGGCTAGGAGAGAGCCTCATCCAGCTTTAACAGACGTCCTTTCCCACATGAACTTTCTCAGTTTTGATGACAAGGGGCTCAGCCTAGCTTACAAGCACCTCTGCCAAGGAACATGCCCCCCCCCCCACCCCGGTGAAATGGAGAGATCCTATCTCCCTCCAATGGCAGCTGCCAGCTCCTCTGCTAACCCACAGGAGAGGGTACGCTTGTATTTTTCCTCAGATAGCCATGGCAGCAAAATAAATCCTAGTAAGATATGTACGCACAGCCATAAATCAGCCTGCTTCCACCAAGCAGGAAATTACCCAAGGAATAATATACATATATGTATATATATGTACATACATACATATATGTATGTATTTCTTTCTTGCTCTCATTGGCCCCCAACAAACTGATTTATTAAGGCCAGAGGTTATGGCCTTTGACTCTGCATTTTTTGAGAAAGTTTGGCATAATATAAAAAGGCTATTGGATCCCTCCTCACATATGCATTAATTGGTGGGATGGCATTGTTAATCCTTAGTCTCTTTAAATGTCTCTTGTGGGCATTGGATCACTAAAACTGGAATTAACAGGCAGTTGTGAGCCATCATGTGGTGCTGGAACCTGAACCCATGTCCTCTGGAAGAACAGCAAGTGCTCTTAACTGATCCATCTCTTCAGCCCCTTAGGGCAGTTTTGTCTATGTATTCCCATTTTCCTATGCCCTGCAGACTGGATTTAAGGAAACTATTACTATAGTTTGTAATAGTATTAAAGTGATGTCACGAGACTGGGTATTCTGAAAAAAATGTCTCTTGCAGGGGATCCAACATTAGCAGACAGCAACTAAGGCATCTCTTCAGATGCTTAAGGCTCTTAGGCATCCTCACAGTCCCCCACAGGATGCTATGCATTCCAGGTTATTTATAATTCAAAAGGCTGCTGCCTAGTCATCACCCCCCCACCACCACCACCACAGCAGCTCTCCAGGAATGAATACTCTGAGGGATGGTAGTCAATGACAGGCAAGAGCTTGTTTGGCCAGTCAACCTAAGACAGGAAGTCTAGTTGCTGAGCCCACCTGAGGCAGGGAAAACAAGGCATGAGCAAAGAACTCTGGTTCCTGCTGAGCATCCATGTATAAATACAAAAGGGTGAATATGTAGGAAGTTAAAGCCTACCAGGCCAAAAGGAGCAGATCTGGAGTTTGTTCTTGATCATACCTAGCCAATGAGGGATCAAGCAATGTTGCCTCAGGGTCTAGCAACAGGAGCTGTCAGAGTTCCTGACTGTGCCTAGCCAATAAGGGGTGACCATGTGATGTCAACTGTCAAAGGATCAGACTGCCTCGGTGCTGGGAGAATATGTTTTCCCCAGTGCTAAATAAACAAGCTTGCTGTACAGCTACCCGACTCCTGTTCACTGATGTTGCCCTTTCTCACCCACTTCCCCTAGGAAGACGTTACGACCCAGCAACTGACTGGTAATAACGTATCTGATTGAAGTCACAAGTTTGTTGTCATAGTTTTGGGGCAATAGATTACTGGAACAAATGGTCATTAATAGCAGCTCTCAAGATTCTCCTTGCTCCATCAAAAGTTTTAGCTGTATTTATGAACTACTGAAGCAGTCTTTCCTTTTAGTCTTACCCACTGAAATGGCTGTAAAGACCTGATATAACTTTACCTTGCCAATCTGACTTGTGATAATCTGTATATTAAAACAAAACCTTTTAGGTGACCAAATAATTTAATGTTTCATTCACTTATGATTAATAGTGACATAAAATGAGTAGTTTTGACAGATCAAATGATTGACTGAGAAAAACATTTGCATCCATTCTACCTACAACTGGCCAGATATTTATTTAAAAATTATCCGAAGTTATAAGAAGTATAAAAACAGGTGGGTGGTGGTGACACACGCCTATAATCCCAGCACTCAGGAGGCAGAGGCAGATGGATCTCTGAGTTTGAGGCCAGCCTGGTCTACAAGAGCTAGTTCTAGGATAGGCTCTGAAGCTACAGAGAAACCCTGTCGCAAAAAAAAAAAAAAAACAAAACAAACAAAAAACCAAAAAAGTATAAAAATAAATATATGCACATTCTATTAACAGTATCAAAAATGTACAAAATAGCATTTCATCGAGGAATTGCCAAAAACAAAGAGCAATGTTAGCTGAGGAACAAGCCATGGGTGCTTATTATTTCCAACAAGGGGAATAAACTCTTCTCAGACCTTGGAAATCCCCATCTATTACTACTGATTCCAAGGAATTACACTTGTTGCATTTTTAATTGAAAAATAAATCAACTTAAATTCTATTCTAAAAATACCCTGTGAAACCTTTTCCCTCGATCTTTGAAACGCAGCTGGAAAGAGGAATGAATGCATCACTGTTTGCCAAGGACGGCACTAGCTGAATATCCTGTGGAGCCCTGGAGGGCGAACTGCTGAAAACCTCCTTGTACTCTATCACGTGACTGATTATTACACAGAAGCACCACTTTCAGATTTACAGGTATTATATGGCTTTTTTTTTTCTTGAAAATATCCTCCATGGAACTTCAGACTAATTCTTTCCTCATGTGTTTTCTATATTAAAATTCCACAAAATAAGTGCCAGTGTTAAAACTAGTAATTTTGCAAATACATGCAAAGTACTAATGATTTCTAGTAAACATTGACACTCTTTCCCCATGGTCCAGGGATCATTGAGGAGGAAGGGGTACAAAGATTCTAAGAGCCAGGGGTGGTAGATAACTCCAAGGGAAGCAGTGTTTCCCAACCAAAGGAGAGCAGCTACACATATGAACTCAAAGCTATGGGACAGCAAGCAGGACAAAACTCCATGATGGAGAGTGAACAATTGGGTATGAAGTCCCACCCATAGCCAAGGAAGTCAGCTGTTATTGATGAAGTAACTGAAAGGTCAACCATGTTTTAGTGGAAGTCCACACATCCAAGAGTATATGGGTAGCACTAATTGAACCTGATAAACAAAAGAGAGGACACAAGTTGTATGAAATGATCTGAGAAATAGGGGCGATGAAGTAAATATGATTAAAATACATTGTATGAAATTTTCAATGAACTAATAAATTTAAGAAGTCCTATTAGAAGATAACATTTAAGAACATTATAGAGTTTTACACTGGGCAGTACTGACAATAGTTAAGAGGGGTTTATACACTAGCACACATTTCTAGTATATTATTAATGCATTATAGTAAATGCATTTCTAGTATACCTGAGCTCATTAGGCACACTAGCATAATAAAATAACCTTTAACCATGTGATCCAATTTAAGTGAGTCTTATTTAGAAATTCACTTATCTTGTGATAATTAGTTCAAAAATCACAGTTCAGAAGTTCTGAAGTTCCGAGTAAAACTACAAAGCACGTATAGCACACCTCTCATGCTTTAACACAGAGACACAGCCCCCCCTAGTCAATTTCTTGGGTGGAAAGGCAAGATCTCCTTGAGGAAAATCTGAGATGCAGACAGCAAGTCTAATTCATGGACTTCCAAGTGTCAGCCAGTCTGTGCAAGCACTGTGCGAGTTGGGTTCGCTTACTTATTCACACTTCTTCAGGCAGCACCTGTCCAACTATCCTTCCCCAGTTCTTCTGAGCCAGTGTTCATATAGGCCAGGCTGGGCTTGAATTCAGAGAGGATAACCTGCAACTTCTGATTCCACCTCCTAGGTGCTGGGACTTCAGGAAAGTGCTACCATGTTAGAAGACATTTTTCAGTGGAATTTTAGCTCAGATCTGTCATACACTGGGCTCAATGGGGCTCCCTGAGTTTACGTGAGTTCCCCCACCTCTGCATTTTGGGAACACATACTTGAGATATGTATGAATGCATGTATATGCATTTAGCAGATGGCAGGATCTTTACCTTAAAGATTCAAATAATTCAAGTATATGAATACAGAAAAAGTTAACATTTAAATTATTTTCCCTTTTCCTCCACAGTGCTATTATTTTTTAAATTTTGAGTAAGCTTTTAAAACTAATAATTAAAATTTTAAGATAATTTTTATTCTTTTTTGTAACCTAGCCCTCTGATTTCTAGCCATAACAGAACATTAACTATATACCACTTATTTAAATTAGGTATAAGAACTTATTATCATAATGATAGAAATTTGAACATTTGGTAAATATTTTATTTCATGCTTGAAGAAACTACTAAAACTACCAAGGCAAGAGTAAGTATAAACACATTTACATAACAATAATTGTAACAATTCCTGTATCTTTTCATTGCTAATTTATAGTTTCATATATTTAATTTTGGAATTTTTTATTCAAAAGTATGAATTACTTCAGTGTACAATTAAAGAACAAAAAAAAAACTTACACAAAATATGTGCTAAAGCTAATTTTGATAGACAACATCAAAAACAATAAACTTTTTTCTCTTTAAAAAAGTAGTGGAGATTCAACTTGCTCATGCTCCCAATGCTGTCCTTCATTTTTACGACACTTAAAACACTTTATGTATAAATTAAAATAAGACATAGAAGTATTTCTTTCCTTAGTCTCATAGCAGGCAAAGATTCAGCAATCAGGCTGTTTGAGCTGTAGTGAATCACTGCAATAATGATACTAACAATCTACGTTCCTCTATGCTCTCATCTCCTTCAATACTGGTAAATCATCCTGTGATGCTTTCTGTTCTTATCTTGCTGAAAATTGAAACTTTATCTCCAACTGCACATTCCCTTCCATGGTTTATCCTTTTACGCTGACATCACCAGATCTCAGAGCTACTGAACACACCCTGTAAGAGTCTTATGTACCTGTTTACTTTCTGCATCCCTCACTAGATTCCCTCCAAGACAATTAAGCTGTATTTAATGAGCAGGAATTGCGGCCCCTGTGCATTCAAAAACAAAAAGACAAAAAGGCTAATTATAAACAGAAATGGAATGAGCTATTTTTATTATTAGATTAATATTTCTGAAAAATCATGTTGGGTCATTCAAGAAAATAAACCATCTTTTGGCAAATGGGAGTTATATGGAAGTAATACAAAATGTAAAAACTATCTGTGCTATTACAAGTAGAGAAGCAGAAGGTAGTCATAAAGGCTCTGCCTCGTTTCCCTTTCTGTAGGAAGAGAACACAGAGGACTGAGAACATTTACTACTCTAATGAAAGGCTGGCATCAGCCTTCTAGGCATCAGTCGTGCCCATGTTGTTTGTAAGCAGCATAGCGCACAGTGAGGAAAGTAGAAGAGAGACTGTTTGAGCTGCAGGTCTTAAAACCTGATTCTTCAAGCTACTTGAAGTTCTCTGAAGATGCAGAATGAACCACATTTAAAAACAAATCATTTTGCTTATTGCTGAATACAGTCATATACCATAAGAATATTTTCAATTATGTGATGGCTCAGAAAATGTGTACAAATTCAGAGAATGTTGAGATTTTATGCTTCCGAATACTGGGAATTTAAAGTTTCCATTGAAAAGAAGAAAATCTATCTAGTGATATTCTAATTTATTTTATAATGAATTCCACTCACTGCTTCCTGGACCTAATAATTCCATCAATAGATAATTATCTCTTCTGAATCATGACTCTAGGAAGAAACGGCGATATTTTTACCATGATATTTATTTGAGAAACAATAAGACAATGGGACCATGCTTGCATGCACTGGTCACTCCAAGCACAACTGGAATTTGAAGAAAAGATAATAAAAATACATACAAATATTATGATAAAATTAAATGCTTTTCATTTCAGAAATGTGGGAAGAGGAGGAAACATTAAGACCAAAAATTGTCAAATGAATTCTTCAAATTGTGAAATGAATTCTACAAATTGTCGGGTGTTTTTATTGTTTTGTTTTTTGAGATAGGATTTCTCTATAATTTTGGTGCCCATCCTGGAACTTGCTCTATAGACCAGACTGATCTTGAACTCATGGAGATCCACCTACTTCTGCCTCAGGAGTGCTGGGATTAAAGGTGTGTGCCACTACTGCCCATCTTAAATTATACAAATTGTACAAGGCAGTGTTATAGTTTCCCATTTAATGTGTGACAAATAGATTAAAATAAAATACTTGGCCTTTGAAACATATTCTGATGATTATAGTCTAATTTAAGTATCACAAAGAACTGTACTGGTCTAATTGGCAGATGCAAAAGTATCATTTGGTAGGCAGGCATGGTGGCACATAATCTTAATTCTAACACTTGGGAGGCAGCGGCAGGTGGATCTGAGTTCCAGGCCATGATCATGAAGGCTTTATTACAGTGGTACAGCGATGATTCCACATATGAACATCAATAAACATAATGTCCCATGTGAACAAACTGAAAAATAAAAAGAAAGCACATGATAATCTCATTAGATGCTGAAAAGGCCTTTATCAAAACCCAATACCTTCATGATAAAAAGTCTTGGAGCAATCAGGAATACAAGGAACATAACTAAACACAATAAAAGTAAGCCGGCAGCCAGCCAACATCAAATTAAATGAAGAGAAACTCAAAGCAGTTCCACTAAAACCAAGAACAAGACAAGGCGGCCACTCTCTTCATATCTATTCTTGAAGATAAATTGGAAAGGAAGAATCAGATGTTTATTTGCATATGATATAAAGTATACATAAATGACCCTACAAATCCCACCAGGAACTCCTACAGCTTTTAGCATGATATGGATGGATATAAGACTAACTCACAAAAATTGGTAGCCTTCCTATATACAAATGACTAATGGACTGAGAAGGAAATCAGGAAACGACACCTTTTAAAATAACCTAATAATATAAACTATCTTGGAATAACTCTAATCAAGCAAATGAAAGACTTGTACGAAGAAACTGAAGAAGATATTAGAAGATGAAAAATCTCCCATGTTCATGGATTGGTAGGATTTACATTGTAAAACAGGCCATCTTACCAAAAGCAATCTACATATTCAATGCAATCCTCATCAAAATTTCAACACAATTCGTCACAAATCTTGAAAGAATAATTCTCAATTCCATATGGAAGCACAAAAAGCCTGCATACCAGAAAGTCTTGAACAACAACAACAGCAACAAAAACCTAGTACGAGGTCTCACCATTCCTGATCTCAAGTTGTATTACAAAGCTATAGTAATATTTGTATAAAGCAATGACATAAAAATATATCCACTCATCAATAGAATTAAAATACACTGAGCCTGGTAGAAGAGAAAGTGCAGAAGAGCCTTGAATTCGTTGGCAGAGGAGACAACTTCCTGAACAGAACACTACTATCACAAGCACTAAGGTCAACAATTAGCAAATGGAAACTGAAAAAGCTTGTGTAAGGTGAAGGACAGTCAGCAGGACAAAGTTGCAGCCTACAGAATGGGAAAATATTTTCACTAACTCCACATCTGACAGAGGACCAGTATTCAAAATGCACAAAGAACTCAAGAAACTAGATAGCAAACAAAAACAAAAACAAAAAAAACCCACAACAAATAAACCAATTAACGAATAAGGTAAAGCTCTACACACAATTTTTAATACAGGAAACCCAAATGGCTGAGAAATACTTAAAGAATGTTCAACATCCTTAGACATCAGGTTAATGCAAATGAAAACTACTTAGAGATTCTGTCTTATACCTGTCAGAATGGCTAAGATCAATAATATAAGCCACAGCTCATGCTGGTGAGGATGTGGAACAAGGTGGTCACTCTTCCATTGCTGGTGGTATGGAAATAAGTATGGTGATTCCTCAAAATTTGAGAAGTGATCTACCTCAAGATCCAGCTATACCATTCTTGAGCATATGTATTCAAAGGATGCTCTATCCTACCACAGATGTATTTGCTCAAGTATCTTCATTGCTGCTCTAGTCAGAAAGTGGAAACAACCTAGATGTCCATCAACAGATGAATGAATAAAGAAAACATGGTTCATTTATACAATGACATATTGCTCGGCTTTAAAAAAAAATGACATAATGCAATTTGCAGGTAAATGGATGGAATTTGAAAAAAAAAAAAAGTAATCCTGAGTGAGGTAATCCAGACCCAGAAAGAGAAATATGGCATGATTCGCTTATATCTGGATATCAGCTGTTATACATCAGTGCTTTATTCAGCAGTCAGCACAGGGGCTTCCTCCTACAGTAGATGGGAACAAATACAGAGACCTATAGCCGCACGTTATGGGGGGTGGCACACACCTTGGAACACGTAGCTCGAGACAAGATGTCTCCATCAAATCCCTCTTCTCCGAGCTCAGGGAACTCCAAAGAAGAGACAGACGGTGTTGGTTGAAGAGACAAAGGCAACAGAGGATACTAGAATAAGCCCCTTCCTCAGCAAGGCACACATGCACACACACACTGAAGCAGCAGCCCAGGGCTGACACGGGTCTGCACCAGGTCCCCTGCATGTATACCACAGCTTCAGTTTAGCACTGTATGGGGCTCCTGAATGTATGAAGAGTGGGCCTCTGAGTCTGGGCTGCTCCTGGTACTCTTTATTTTCCTGTTTGCTTGGCCTGTCCAACTTCAATGTGATGGTTTTTATTTTATCTTATATTTTATTTTGTTATGTTTCGTTGCTGTTTCTCAGAAGTCTGTTCTTTTCTAATGAGAGACAGAGGGGAGTGGCTGTGGGTGGGGGAGGAGGTGGGGAGGGACTGAGCGGAGCATAGGGAAGGGAAACTATTCAGATCATATTGTATGAGAAAAGAAATTATGTTTAAAAAAGGCAAAAACAAAAAAAAGAAAAAAAAACTTAATTTGGGAGAAATCACATAATCTATACATATATACAAAACAAATAAATTACACTCTGTAGAGCTTTAAAAAAAGTATTTTAATCTCATTCCAAACAAAATTTCTCAATTCAAATACATCTCATTAAAATCATTTTAACATTCTGCAACTTAAAATATTATAAGGATTCAATATTTTCATCTTTTATAGCCTCAATATATTATATATTTAATATATAATATAAACAATACATACACATAGTCAGCAGGATTACAAAGTAATTTTTAAAATTTGATCAGTATTGATAAATATATTTAGATTAAACATAACTATGTAGAATCACAGAAATAAAATACAGCAGGCCCAACACTAACAGTAGGACTGCAAATGTTCAAATGCTCAATCATTTGAACAGAACTTTCAACCTGGGTGCCATACACTTTAAAACAATACTCTTGCTACTTTCAAGTAGCAGTACTTGTAGACATTAGGTATTTATATCTCCATTCAATTTAAAATAACTATTCAGCTTTTCTTACTGTAATATACAGTAGCTTTCTCTTCCTTTCTGTTGGATTTTGTTTGTTTGAAGACTAATATATTACCAACAGAAGTGATTTTAATTCCTTTCCCTCCCATAGAGCATGGCTCAGTTTGAAGATTGTTCTATAGGCAGCAACTAGAGTAATAACAGTACCACAACACCATGAAGAGTAACCAGTAACTGGAGTCCTAGCTGGAGGTTTGCACTGTAAACCAAGGTAATCAGAAGGATCACCCCTGCAAATAGCCCTCTCCCATTAGTTACTACAGTGAGTTACGATTCCAATGGCACAGTGTAACAGTGTAACAACCTATCCTGGGATTTTAAAGATTACAACAAGGATTCACCCTGAGAGTACAGAGGGAGCATTCCAAACAAGACACTCCAAGAATTTCTTTCTCCTTTGTATTTGTATTCTTCTTTCGTCAACCCTTCAAGGACACAAATACTTGAATTTAAAGTGTGACTTGGATATCCATTTTTGATTGAAATTCATGCCACTGTCAGGTATTGATGATAGAAAAGCCCAAAAAGGCTTGTAGAAAAGAGGCAAGCAGCAATCCACCATGTCAAAAAAGACAGAAGTCCTCGAAAAAGGAGAGGGGTGAAGATGGTTTTTAAGCTGCTCAGTGCCACCGTGATCTGTGTGACAGTCACCTTCATCTTCCCGTCAGCTGACGGCAGTTCAGAGTAGATGGAGTTGGGAGGGAGGTTGTCCACTGGAGAGACAGAGACAGCTTCTGAATAGATCCCCCAGGAATGATTACCTAGAATATTTAAGACACAAAACTTGATAAAAACAAACTAACAGCAGGAAACCTAAAATCTCCAATCCATATTAGAAACTAAAAAGTTAGTGATATAGTGAATCACTGTATTTTGAAAATAATTTTGCTATTTGTTAAAAGAACATGATTAATTGAACCATATCACAGAATGGTTTTAAAGTAAAAGTATTAAAAAAAACAAGCCTGGTAAGACTCTTCATTCACTGCAGTAAAATCTGGAAATCCATAAGCTATGAATCGACTGCTTTTACTAACAGAACAGATTTCATTAACTTCCTAGAAATCCTTTCTAGCTCTACAATATCATGACAAATGTCTTTCTGAGAAACTACGTAGGATGTCAACGGGAGCGACTACTAGTGGCTTTTCTAACTAGTCTCATCATAGCTTTTCTACCTTGCACAGGATGTGACTCACACATGCTCACTGAGCTCCCTGCCCAGTATGGACACAGGTTCTAAGGCATAAATACACTTAGCATCAGTCCCCTGCCATGAGTGAGGCTACTCAGATCATACTTAAAAGAGTTTCTTGGTGCTTCCGAGCCTGCACAACGGCACGCTGCCCAATCTGAGAAAAGAGAAACAGGGCAACAACGGGCAGTTCCTGGATACTACCACACAAGGAGACCTAACAGTCCAGACCTTCCTTATTCCCTGAAAACCCTTCACCCTTTCTATACAAGTTACCTAAAGTCAAATTCTACACAGTCCTGCAGTCTAGCCAAATTTATAGACTATGTGATGATTTCAAGGTTAGGTACTAGCAAACCTTTAATTCACCTGCTTTTACCCAATGTTTAAACAAGTGCTTACCCACATTACTTGAGAAATGTGGAAATTAACATTAAAATGAAAGCCTTATAATCAGCAAATAAGAAAACCATATACACCTGGGCTTCAACCTATCAACTTGTACAGATAAAACTTTCCCTGATTCCTCCTAAAGCTACAATAACAGCAGCAACATCATGAGGTGTATTTCTGTGCTAGTAATAGAAAAAGAATTAACTATAGGTAGAAAGCAAGAGCTGTTTTCCAGTTGCATGGCATGCCTACCTAGTGTTTTCAAAAGCAGAGTTGTGTGAAGCAGCATTACCAGAGGTGCCACATACTGCAGGGCAATGACACAAAGGTAGTAAAAGACTCGAGCCACCTGCAACCAACAAGATGCTTAAGTATCTAATAAAGCTGACATGTTACGAGTGAATTAAGTTTTTATAAAATTACCCAACTGAAATGCTTAAAAACAAATATCATTCATTTTCATTTCACCATACATGTACCCTGGCCTCAGAAAGGCTCAACCCAAAGATAAGCTTTTAGAATTTGAAAATCTTACAAAAAATTTCAAAGAAACATTTCAGAGGTAGAATAAAATACTAAAATTTGTACAGAGTGCTACTTAAACATCAGAGTAAATAACTGTGACAAGTAGGCATGTACGAACAGGAACTCCTTATAAATAGAAACACTAAATCTTCATTCCATATGAACATAGAATAACACGAAAATACGTGACACATAAGACAAAAATAGGGGCCAACATCATAGCAAACCTAAAAAGAAAAAAAAAACTGGATTACAGGCCAACTGCAATGGTGATAGATTATATTTTTCTTCTCTAAAATCTCTACTAAGTACTTAAAATTCATATGAAAGCACATGGAAGAACATTAAAAGGAACACTCTGAGGCACCGAATTTCCTACCCTTTTAGTCATGAGGCCTGACAACTTCTCAAACGCCTTCCCGATCAGTAGATGGGTTTCGGCTCAGGCTTATCACAGCCTTGCAGTACCCACCTGCATTGACACTTGTAGCACCAAGAGCAGGAAGGTAAGTTAGATCTGATTCAGCACCAGAATCAGACTAGCTCTCTGACAAATGTCAGCTTACAGCTTCCACACCTGTTTACTGTAAGGACATGAGATGGCTTGTGCTATTTTGGTTTTCATTTTGACCGTTATAAAACGTACCATTTTCTGTAGCTCAACTGTACTTATCCGGCCTGCTTCTTTCTTCATTTGATCCACGCATTTCTGGGCCAAGTTCAAATATGCTTGCAAGTGACTTCGCATCATGGCCAACCGCAAAGCACATAGCAGGATTATTAACCAGAGTCTCAGAGTATCGAATGTGGCTTCTGTCATTCTATAGATCAAAAAGTTGATATGGTGCTCTCAGGGACCATCATATACTAACATAGCAGTCATGCTACCATTCACCATGTAGAATACAGGAAATCTACACTTCCCCAGAGTCAACAGGTAGACCTGAGCAAGAGTTCCATTCTGCCAATAACATATCTAATGGCTTCACTTGTGCAAAATAATTAAGTAGATAAATGTATAATGAAAGTACAAGTCACAACAGAGCCCTTTTTTTCCTCTTTCTATCTACCTATATCTATGGAAGAAATATAAGCTATTAACACAGGCAGTGAGTCTCAATGCTCTTAGAGATCAGAGTCCCTGAGGAGACCATAGGAACTAAGTAAATCAATGACTAATCTATAATTTGCTATAGTTTTGCCTGTTTATATACTTATTTGGTTAGGGGAGGATTTCAGTCTATTCTGTTTCTAATGACTGATTCATTTTACAAGTTCTAGATTTGATATAACAGCTATTAAGCATCTTCTAACTCATACTAAGGTAATTCAAATATATGATAATTCCATCAGATGGGGTGTCTCAAGGAGAATAAAATAACAGGTCAGGAATAGGCAGAAGCCGAATGTGGTAGCCCACTCCTTACATAATCATTCCTGGAAAGTCTGAGACTATCAAAAAGTGAAAAAGAAGTCCAGGTATGAGGAGTGTGGAGGTGGAGGCAGAGGCACATGATCTCTGTGAGTTTCAACCCAGCCAGGCCTGAAGTGAGAGGCTGTCTCAATCAGTCAATTAGAGAGAACGCGAGGAAGGGATTCTTTCCCGATTCCAAGGTAATGATGGGTTTCATGGTAACTACTGATTCTCTTCTTGGGCTATAAACACACAAATGCTGCACAAAGCCACACTTTTACTTTCAGTACAGTATGAGACTATATGCATAAATTAATGTACATTTCAAAATTGAACAGAACCACATCTCTGCTTCTGACCACAAATACTTTTCCATAAACTAGTTTATGAAACAGAAACATCCATCATTTCCTTTCTGACTGGTATATAGTTATTTCATCTTCTACCACATGGACAATGAAATTTAAATAGAAATTTTAAACTGAATTATTAAATCACAACTAAAAAATGAGATGAAGCATACTTAAGGTTATAATTTTAATTGACTATTTAAAAATATAGCTGGGCCGCGGTGGTACAAGCCTTTAATCCCAGCACTCAGGAGGCAGAGACAGGTGGATCTTTGTGAGTTCAAGGTCAGCTTGGTGGTCCACAGAGGTACTTCCAGGACTAACAAACAAACAAAAAAAACTCTAGGGCAGAAGCAAAGATGAGACAAAAAAGGAAAGAAGGAAAAGGTTTCTGTGAGAAGATCCCAGGCTGCTGCACATAAACAATGTCCTGCTACCACACAGCGGAGTGAGGGGCAGAAGAAATAAGGATAATACAGACAATAGGAACAGTAACTACAAACGGTTACTGTGCAAAAGACCAAGATAAAATGTCCAGATCACTGATAAATGGTATAACTGGTTTATGTCAAATACTAGTTTCCTTGTTTTCAGAAATTCTGTTTGTAATCTGTCCAGTTAAAACTATTATCTAGCTGGTTTAGCTATATGGAGGATAAACATTACTTCTTGAGTAGCTATATCCCTAGTTCAAGAATATGAAGTAAAAAGAGATGTCATGGTCTTATTGGTTCTATTCTCCAAGACAAACAAACACAGAGAATTGAAAAGAAGCACATACTACACAATGCACACTTTGGAGTCGATGACTACTCAGGCTTTTCTATTTTAATTCTGATGAGACAACAGTGAAAAGAATAGGACTTAGCACTCATTTCCAAAGACTCTGTTACGTGTGTTGTTTCACTAATTCTAGCAATCACCCTGTGAGGTACACACCACTTCATTTTCGAAACTGGGATGCAGAGGCTTAGTACAGTTCAATAAGCTACCTCATGTGGTAATTTTGGGGAGGAGCAAAGCTAGAGTTCAAACCAGCTGTCTAAACCTTTGTACAACTGTAGCATAATTCCACAACACTGTACCTAATACACAAAGTAGTTATTAATGTCTTTCTATAAAATGCTTCTATATTTTCTTGACATCTTATACTGTTAAAACAGTTATCTACCACAGTTATCTATCTGAACAAGTTAATCATAACGTTAAGACATTATTTTTAATTTTCCTAAGTATGTTGTAGACAGAACTCATTTGGTAGAGATGGAAACTGCAGTACTTACTGTATAAATATGTCTCTAATTTATCTGAAAAACATTTTATTCAAAACGACACGAAACAAAAGGAGATGTTAAAAATTTCCATGAGCAAAGAAATGAATACTACTTACATTTCCACCGACAGCACTGTCCTCCGTAAATTCCACAACAGAACAATAAACAATAAAAGCAGACAACAAGTACAAGGATCCAAACAAACAAAATAACAAAATATGTCAGATGACAACTGGCTATTGGGAGATAAATCTCCAGGTGTGTACAGGCTAATAGTAGTGTAGAGTAGTAATCATTAGTATTCATTCAGAAAAGATCAAAAATGGGTTATATGATGGCCTGCAGCTTCAACTTCAAAAACTTTTTAGTATATCCTTAATATTAAAATACTAAAAAACAAACAAATAACTTCAATTTATCCAAAAAACAAAATAAATAAAAACTTTGATATAAACCAGGCATGGTAGTGGCATACATCTTTAATTCTAATACTCAGGAGACAAAGGCAAGCAGATCTCAAGACCAGATTGGTTCACATAGTGAGTTCCAATTCAGCCAAGCCTGCACACCGAGATCCTGTCTGAAAAAGCAAACAAACAAACCTATCTAAAATACAGTTAAGTGGCATTTAGGAAAGCAGCTTTGATTTATAACAAAACAAAAGTCAGGGCTCAAGTTTCCATACTTACAAAGGAACACTTTCTTTCCCCAGTGGTGGGTTCATGATGTAGTCTTTGGTGATTGGCTTAACCCAGAGTAGAACCATAAATAAAGGAGCCAAGAAGTTGATATGCAGTAATGTTCTGAAAGAATACAGGAAATAAACACAAAGATCCAGAAACAAAATGTGCTAGTATAGTGTACTTGTATATTACATTTTTAATCATTTACTATTAATCCAAGACCTTAAGAAATAAGGCTATTTTCTTAGTTTTTCATCTGAGAACTTGGGTAGAATGTTAAGTGGCTGGCTCAGGGCCATTTAGAAGGTTAGACTAAAGATTAAAGATAAGATTACAATTGAGATTTGCTCACTTTACTTTAGATGCATTTGGCAATTCCTTATTAAATCCATGACTCAACAAACAGATATTTTAATGATTCTCTAATTCCCTAGAGTCAGTAACTCCAATGGTAGATACGCAGACGTCATCTAATAATTGTCAGCACAGCTAAACAAAATGCTTGCTAATAATTCACAAATAAATGACAGTGATTAGCAAAGTCATAATACCAGAAGGCATATGGCAAATGAAACACAACAACTTATGACTGAGGAACCTTGCAATAAATATGTCATGATCATTTATAATGTTAAAATTATATTGCCAAAATTATAAGTGACTCAAAATTTGTATTTCTTCTTGGACTGTTACAAACACAGTTGAAATTAATCTTTAGCATATTGAAATAAAGGTAATTTACCTTTTGTTTCTATTTTTAATTTTGGCCTCCACTCCATGATACTCTCAGCCTCACAAGGGCTGGAACTATAGACAGGAGCCACCGCTGGCACCCAGCTTTACTTTACTCAAGACACAGCTACACTCCTACCGCAGAAAGGTGATTTCAGGATTGAGTTACACCTCATTGTTAAAAAGAATCTGAATTTGTATCCTACACATATACACATGGTTGCTAAAAATTTTGTTTTATAAAAACAGGAAAACTCGACAGACTGTTTTGTTGCAACATACTGTTTCCATTATCAAGAAATTATAGCTTAATTTTATTATTAATTTCATGATTAAGAAACATAGTTAAACCTCAGACAGGGCTAAACTACAGGCTTTCACATACACACAAACCCACAGATTTTAACACAGAAATGGTAGTGATGGGTGTGAGGACACAGGGCTGAGTCAGGGACAGTGATGTGCCAAGGAAAGCCACAATCCCTATTACTATATAAGTCCCAGTGCCTTGCCCCGGAGTAGAGACAAAGCTGCTCCCTTGCCACCCAAGGTACCCACAACAGAACTAGCATGCCCACTGGTACAGCACAGCAGAGTGCTGTACTACAGCACCAGCCTGTAATAAACTGGAAATAAAACAAAATCCCAAATCCCCAAAGGGAAACACTTACAAAGAAGCCACATTATACTGAAGATAGATGTGCTACCCCTCTCTCTAACCACCACTAAACGCTTTACGTTTTATAAAGTGAATCTTTCATCCCACAGCCTTGGTAAACCATGAGGGCAGGAAGAAAGAGGAGTATTAGGTATGCAGTGTTGCTAGGGAACACACCAGTATCAAGGAGCAGCCCACAGCGGTTTCGGTAGCTTGTTAAGGGCACCCCTCCACCCATCCTTTTCAGCTTATTTAAATCCTAACACTGGGGTTAGTGGGCTGCAGTGTATGTACAGAAAGGAGGGGAACCAGGTTTTGTCTTCAAAGAAGCTGTTAGAGAGATGAGTGGTGGGAAAGGCAGGACATACGAAAGAGCATGGTGAGTTAAAAAACAAACACGAAGATGAAGTAGTGTGCAATGGGGATGAGGTTAAGATAAGCAAATACCTATTAAACACACAGAAAAATGAAGTCAAGGAGGAGGAGTGAAAACCAAAAAACACAGGTAAGAAATAAGAATGCAAAGGCAGTAGAGTCAGTATCACTAAATACAGTGCTTTACAGAAGAGTAATTTTAGAACTCTGATTGTCTGGAGAAGCTTAATGACCATAAACATGCATGAGAAATATTCTCAAGCAGGGTTGCAGGTAAGATAAGAACTAAAGGAAAGTATACACAAGCCCACTTTTCTGTTACAATGTCTCCATTCATAAACAAACAAGCAAATAAACACCCCCCAAACAAAACAAAACAAATACAAAACCGACTACAAAGAAAGCAGTAAAGAAAGGCTTGGAATTATAGGTAGAAGTTTAATATGTTTTCTCCATTTCAGAATTAAAATGGAATCTAGTGGTTAAAACTAATCTGCTCTAAGACAGTGCACATTACTCGCCATTGAAAAACAAAGTGGTGAGTTACTTTAAGTCTAACTCACAGATCATCAAATTAAGGAAACATTTTTTATAAACATAACTCTTAGGTTTAAAAATAAAGTATTGAATAACACATAAACTTTAAGTATTTTAAATAAATTTTAAAAAGGAAATTTCCACAGCTCTTTAGTTCCAATGTAGAGACCGATATCATAAATCTCTGAATTAAAAAGAATGAACATAAACTTTTGTATTTCAAGTAAAAGTATGTTTAACAACAAATACATTTTTAACACAGGTTTGAAATTTTAAAGGAGAAACTACCTATAGCTGAGAGGAAGTGGTGTGACAAATATTTAATAGTAATTTTAATAAAATAGCTTATTATTTTATCACAATAATATACCTTAATTAAGATGGAAAACATATATTTATCTGCATGTGCTTATGTACATTTTCCGCTTACTGTGTAATTTTTTCTGTTGCCAAATTCAGGGCATCCAGATGCATTTGAGCCAGTCGTAATCCAGGAAATGTCAAAAAAGCCCCAATCAGTGAACAGAAAATAGCCAGGAAAAATTTGAAAGTAAGCTTTGAAACAGGACCCCTAAAAATAAAGTTTTAAAAAAGAAGGATAAATATTTAGTTAACTTACCAAGAACCCATTTTCCCCATTCAGTTAATTTACAAATCACAATAATATTAGAATATCAAAGAATATATATCAACAAAAATACTGATCTTATTCATAATAGATCTTGGTGAATGATAAACTAAACCAGGTATTTCTTAAATGAAAACCACCAATTCAAGCAACATATTTTCAAATGATATATGGCTAGAATATAAATTGGTTTCATCTATGGAGATAGTCAGATTCTAAGAGCAAATACAGGTAAGAATCTGATGGAAGACTCTAACTTCACAGCTGTAAAAGTATGAGTAAGCTGTTCCTAGCAGTGGTGACCCAGGGCTGGACAGGCAGGCTTAGGGTAAGTGCTTGCTTTTCGGAATGGGTTAGCCCCTGGGCTTGATCCCCAAACTGCAGTGAGGGAGGGAGAGAAGGGAGTATTACAAGGGATTATCTTTACTAATTAAAATAACACACACATACAAATATAGTTAAAAACTACAGTAAATATTGCTCTATTTAAGAATGGAAAATGTTAAATTTAAATAACGTTCAACTTTTCAAAAACTTACTGAGATTCTAAACCCTGTTTTTCAAGAAACTGCATCGCACTGTCTGAAAAATTTGTAAACCCTGTAGGAAAAAAGAGATCATGAGGATGAAATACAGAGTCCTATAGCAGAGCATCTTGTAGGCTAATGACTAGCCTTGTGTGTGTTAACTAGTAAGCTATAATGCAATAAAATCAGTTATTAACAAGAACAGTCTCTAAAACTAGCCCTTCGATACTTGTATATTCCACAAGGACATAAAATTTGAATTAATTCTTTAGCATTACATAAATTAACTTTACGAAAAAAGCTCAGGTTGTAATATTTTGGGAAAAAGGTAAATAAACACTTTAAACAACAATAAAGATCTCATTGAAGATTAATAAAGGTTAACTAGAACATAAACTAACTTCAATTTTAAGTATTTATTAGACATAAAATTAACATAAATACTGAAATCAAAATATACTACACAAATAAAATTGATTTTTAAAGTTGTGTAAAACTATTACCTGTTTCAAGCCCGAATTCCAGGTAATTCTCTGTTACGATCAAAACTGCCATTGCTTTAACGAAGAAAAAAAATCCAAAGGTGACACAAACTGACCTTTCACCACCATCTTCTACTTTAAAATAGTGTGTAGTTAATGAAAATAGAACTTTGCTGCAGAAGGAAAAGTTCAGGAAAAACCACAAATAACTTGTGGGAGCTATGCACAACACCTTTACATGATGTAAATGCCCCCAAAAGCAAACATGATACACTTTGATTCTATTGGTATGTCTGTCAGATGTATTTTGGAAGTGAAAACCCTAATGGAAATAGAACAGACAAAGAGAAAATCTAATATGAGTTTATACTTTAAACTATGGAAAAGTACATTAGAATTAAGCTACAATTACAGAATGTATTTCTTCTGTGTATGACTCAAATATAATGGGGGTGATTATAGAATTTTATGCTAACAGGTTTATGACAACAGTAGCATGGAAGGCATAGAGATTTTAGGCAGTTATTCTTATTGGGCAGATTTATCAAACATTTATATTTATTGTTACATCTATAGTTAGATACTTAATATAACACCACAGGACTAATTTGTAACCATTTAATAAATTAAAAATTGAAAATTACTAATAGCTGCTGGTAGCCTGTTAAATGAAAACTAGGAGGGTTAAACAAAGATGAGTTCCACTTGAGATTCCAAACTAGTCAGTTTCAATATGTTCACCTTGAAAGTCAACCTAAAATATCATGTTACCTGAGCCTAACATAACACACACCCATTTAATTAGGATCAAATCAAATATAACCTAAACCTAGAACTTGAACCTTATGTATACAAGTCATGCTTCTTGAAAGGCTGAACCAAACACATGAAATAATGAAGCCAGTAAACAAATCCAGACACAAGCAACTTTAACACAAATGTTAAGCACTAGAAACAAGGAGCTGTTACCTAGTATGAGTCATGTACAAAACAGAACACATTTAAACAAACCTGTGGTGGGGGCTAAGTAAAGACCTGAATGTTATACAGATTTGAAATGACTTAGATTTAAACCTAGGCCATCATAATCCAAAGCCTGGGCATTTAGCACTCACTTATCTGCCTCCATAAATTATACAAAGCACCTAACAGTTATTATTGCAGCTCAGAGATAAAAGATGGAATCATTTCAAACTAGTTAAGCATTCTTGCTATATTTTTCAAAGGCCTATGCTAAAGCTGAAGTTAAATTTTTTTTGTATTTTATTTTAATTAACCTATCAATTAAAGGATAAATGGTTTTTGGGTTCTAACCCTATGTTTTCTAGGCATGTGCTGGGCCACAGAGACATATGCACATGCTGCTACATTATTTTTATAGCACAGAATAAATCTTCAAGTCTTCTGACTCTGGAAAGCTGACAATCTAAAGTACAAAAAGACTTTAAAAAGCAATACCGACACACATATCTTGCAGTGCAGTACTTTGTGCTGTTTCTGTTTCATTTCTTCTAAAATCCCTACTATTACTAAATAAATCTTACCTGAACATTGAAGTCAATCTTTTCCTACTTTGACTAACATCTACTCAATTATTTATAAGCAGCTAAGAGTATACTATGGCACTCTAACTCTGGCATGATTCTGTGCTATCAAATTTAACCTGATTACCCTATTTCAATTAAAATGATTCATAGAGGTTTATCAGTAGCATGAGTTTCATGTTATTTTAAGATTGTTTTAGTTTCTATTCCATAAAACCATTGCGTATAACCATCTTGCATAGTCTAAGATCTTGAAGCCACTTCATAGTTAACAAATTATAAACTTACTGTAACTTGCATTTATTTTAGTAGGCTAATAAAAAAACTGCAAAGTAAGCTTTTTCTCTGTTTAGACTTTCTAGCTTGTCACTAAAGAAAGCAAAATCTAATGTATATATGAAAGTCTCGTACACAACTAGTCTTTAAACTATGTGTTTCAGGACATTATTATTAGACATTTAGTAATAGAACTGAAAGCCAACCTATGGTGAAAAACGTGGAAGCAAACAGACAAAAAAATTTTCAGTACTTCAGACTACTGAAATTTTTATGCATACGAATCATAATTTGCCATTTAAACATTAAGAATTTGGCTGGGTGGTGGTAGTGCAAGCCCAGCATTTGGGAGGCAGAGGCAGGTGGATTTCTTTTGAGTTTGAGGCCAGCCTGGTCTACGAAACGAGTTTCAGGACAGCCAGAACTGTTACAGAGAAAAACCCTGTTGAGCGAGGTTTCTGTCTTACCTGGTCACATAGCTTTTAAGTCCCAAAGAAAAAACACAAAGGTCTACTACATTAATCATAAACTGGTTGGCCTATTAGCTCAGGCTTCTTATTAACTCTTTCTTACATCTTAAATTAGCCCATTATTCTTGTCTGTGTTAGGCATGTGGCTTGGTACCTTTATCAGTGAGATGTTCACATCTTGCTTCTTCAGCATCTGGGTAACGACTGCAGATTGATTCTTTCCTCTTCCCAGAATTCTCCTGTTCTGGTTGCCCTGCCTCTACTCCCTGCCTGATTGCCCTGCCCATACTTCCTGCCTGGCTACTGGCCAATCAACATTTTATTAAAATACAAGTAACAAATCTTTACAGGATATAAGACCATTGTCCTACAGCAAAACCCTGTCCGGGGGGTCAAAAAAAGTTAAGAATTTGAGTACTGAATTAAAGAGAAAACCACAATAACAAATTAGGAAACATTTTAAGTCTTAAAAAGAAATTTTATTTAATTAACACATTAAACACTCTTCACCTAATTAACATACTAGCTAGAATCCACCCAGCTAAGGCACTGTTTGAGAGCAACAGTGGGTTCTAGAATACAGATGCTCAAACTACTCCCTATTCTTTCCACATGAGTCTAAACCACATTTCCTTTATTTATCTTTTCTAAAACAAAATTAGAGAAGCAAATCCATTGGTTTCTTTTAATAGAAGTAAACACTACAACTCCTTCTCTTTGACATTATATTGGAATGTACAAGAAAAGAGAGTAAAGGTAAAAAGCAGAGAATATAATATCTCCAAACCCACACCCAAACTACTTCCAAGATACAGTTTTGCCATCTTTCAATGCCTCAGGGGCCTAACCCCTGATTTGAAAAACACTTTCATTTTATTGAAAACAGAAACTAGAATTTTCAATGAGACAATTTCCAACTCCTCTATTGACACGGGGGAAAAAATGTCTTTGGCCAAAGTGATGTCAAATGACCAAAATGACATTTCTAAAGACTACATCTAATGCCAAACTATAGATCTGAATAAATTACAAAACTCATCCACACCAAAAGCAAACAATACTAGACAAAACTTGACCCAGGCATTAAACATGGCCTTCCCTTCACAATTTATCTATTAATAAATATAATCCAATACCACAGATGCTTAAAACACAATAATCTCTGAATCAATTCACACTGCATACTAGATAAATTATAAAACCAAGTATTTATTTATACCAGATTAGAATAAACCTTCCTCATAACTCATTATAAAATACACAAAAAATATTCTGCAATGCAATGCTATGATCTGGGTGAATTCACATCTTCAAGTTTTCTTCAACAATCCCCAAACCTCCTCTTGAATTAAAATCCACCATCTTCTGGAAGTAGCCCACACACTGTCTTTGGCCATAGTCTACAAACTGGACTGTCCTCTTCCCTCCCGCCTACCTAACCAGGGACTGAAGCGAAGACTCACACCCCACCACTCTCTTCTGCAGTCACAACAGCGATGAGCTCTACAATGCACACACGAGGCGGCCATGTGCGATGAGGACTGCTTTGTAACAAAGCTGTAAAGAGCACTCTACTGCTCCTGCTCCACAGGGCCTGGATGCATGGCGCTTCTACTCTCACCACCTCCAACACTACCTGTGACCGTCTCCATTAACCTCTCGGAGTTCCTAGTTCCTCACCTGGGAAGTGCAGCCACCAGTCAAGACCTCAGAGGTCTAGTTTGAAAATCAGAATTTTTTTCTCATCTCAGCAATACATCAATGTTTTCTAGATAACTAGACAACTGAACTCTGATAATAGGAAGGAAAGGATAACGTACACACGAACTGACAGATCACATAATGCTTCAACTTTTTAAACTTTTCCATGAAATTTTAAGAGGTAAAAGATTCCACAAAGTAAAATAGCCACGTTGTGAGCTCAAAATAGAGGTGAACTGACCTCCATGATAGAGAGCAGTTAAAACTCTTCCTGGGAAAGCAGGGAACTAACCCCACTGTGACTCTAAAACTAAAAACTGCCTCTGAAGAAAAAAAATGAATTTGAGGCAAACAGAGTTTCGATTAGGTCACTATACTAAAAGCAGAACGGTTAAATGATATATGCAAAGACACTAAAGATATTCAATTCAGCTTCAGTGAAAGGTGCATACTGAGAAGCCCACAAATAAGCTGAAAATATTTAAACTCAAAAATGCACAAATTACCCCTAATCTACTGACCACTGCAGCTAAGAAACATTGCACTGTGGATGACTGGTTATTTGTTATTGTGAACACACAATGAATAGTAGCCTAACTGGCAGACTCCCTGGGAATAAGGCAGCATATATTACTAACTCAAGTAAAGACCAAACTTTCAAATGTGGTTAACACAGAATGCAGTATGTTCACACAACTTTTGGTTCAACAACCAAAGGAAAGGAATGGAAAGGAGACTTGAGGTATTCACTGAATCATCATTGGAAAGAGTTGGCACGCAAGCAGGTAGGAGACTGAGAACTACATAAACCAAATCACTGCAAAAGATCATGGCCTTTTTACAAAATGAACTTCAATACTACCAAATTATTCTTCAGTGAAACTATCCAACCCTTCTTACATACAGAACTTCCATTTTTCCTCTTTAAGTTTAGACTCTCAGTTTTAAATATAAAAGGAATCCTTATATACTAAGGTGGGGATCAATAATTTTCAAATAGTAAATGTTTGGGGCTTTGTGAGAAACATATGCACTGTAATTCTGCATATAAATTTTGTATGCTTTTCCCTACCTTGAATATTTTTAAAAAATGTTAATAAACTATTCTTGGCCCCAGAGCTATACAAAACAAGCTGTGAATATAGGCCCTGTTTACTTCTACAGTACTGTATCATATTTAATCAAAGATAAAATTATCACTGAGGAAAAATTAACTTGGTGAAAAGATGAGGCAACACAAAACATTTCAAATATGTAAATTATGTATGTTTCTGTATACACACACATATATTTCATATTAACTACATAAAGGTAAATGCATCTTTCAAAGAACAAAATGCAATAAAAATGGTTAGCTAATAAAAGATGATAAACAAAAGAAAAAAATTAGACTAAAGAGAGTTTCATCAAGCTTAAAATAAAAAGAGAATCAATGCAGGAGGCACACTGTCTCACAAAAGACAAAAGGAATTAAGTGTACTTGAGGGTAGGGGGTGGGGCTGGGGGGCAGTCCTGAAGACCTCAAAGATACAATTAAAGAAAGTTTTCAAATCTGAAGTTTATAATGTTGAGGAGTCTTCAAGAAGCCTAGTCCAAGGACGTAAGATCTCAATCAAGGTATGTGGCAACTAGCTTATAGCAGTGGGACAAATCAGATAATCACTGCTTCCTGGGTTGGGGGGATAAGCCCTATGTACATCACAACAAGAACGCTTTTCTTAATCGTTGAAAGTTATGGACAGTGGCATATATTCCAGCACTGGAGGAATACTGAAAATCTAGAACTCTATACTCAATCCAACGACAGCACAAAAGTAAGGCACCTTCAAAATCCCCAAAGTCCCAAACCTGGTCACTGTCTGCACTATGACTCAAAGTTCCAGCAAACCATTCGAATGAATCAAGAAAGGGAATGATTTCTGAAGATGAGAAGTGAAGATTGGGAGAAGGGAACAGGGAATTCTTACAAAATCCACAAAACTAAGTTCCAAGATAACTGTTCCTCGTCTGGTCTGAGAGGCAAATAACCCCAATAGGGTCAAGGCATAAGAAAGAATAAAGGTACAAGTGAGTGGGTAGGCCACTATGGAAAAGCTGGTGGAATTAACAATAAATGCAAAGGATAGTAAAAGCTTACAAAGAGCAGTAATTTATGAAAAACTCACAAATGAAACACAGTGCCTTAAAATGCTCACACTTGAATCCTTAGGTATAAAAAAGTTTATGACTGCTGATTTCACCAAGTTTACAAAGTGTGCTAGTAAGCAATAAGAAAAGGAACAGTAGAGGGAATAGTATACTATAAGAAAACGAAATCCTCTCTGGCCAGGGCAGCACATGCCTGAGGCTGATACAGAAGAATTTTCAGTTCTAAGATAGCTTGGGACAAACAAATAGACCCTGTCTTAAAACAACAAACCAAAACTAAACTCACTGTTCAGGGGAAGAAAGTCTTCATATGCTGTAACAGATAAATTATAGGACTGTAATCTTTTATTTAGAAATACAAAAATTTATGATCACATGTATGAGATATGTGTGTGTGTGTGTGTGTGTGTGTGTGTGTGTGTGTGTGTGAGAGAGAGAGAGAGAGAGAGAGAGAGAGAGAGAGAGAGAGAGAGAGAGAGAAGGAGGCACGGGGCGGGGGGGGAGAAAGCATATGCAATATGCATGCACTACCCACGTGTATGTAAAGGTCAGAGGGCAACTTTGTGGAGCTGGTTCTCTCCATCCACTTTACATGGGTTTTAAGGGTTAAACATAGGATATCATACTTGAGCAGCAAGTATTTTTACCTGCTAAGTCACCTCACTGGATTCTAAAATATCTTGTTTTTTAAAAGTGAGAAGAAACAGCAACAATGGGAGATAAAATAGAAAAGCGTAGAGGCCGGATTTAAAGTACGCATGGAGATATATGCAAGTGATAGAAGTCCTAGGTCATCGACAGTCTCAGCACCCTGGGATACTGTTAGGAGCCAGCTCAAGTTATAGAAGTCCTACGTCATCTTTAGTCTCAGCATGCTGGGGTACTGCTAGGAGCCAGCTCAAATGATTCACTGTCTTAAAGACCCAATTCTCCAGGCTGAAGAGATGGCTCAGTGGTTAAGAGTGCTCACTGCTCTTGTAGAGGACCTGAGTTCAGCTCCCAGCACCCACACCAAGCAGGTCAAAACCACTTACATCTCCAGCTCCAAGGGACCAGCTACTTACTTCTGAACCTGCAGTTTCATGGCATATATTCTGAGAGACAAATACACAGTTAAAAAAGGATCAAATCTCATATCAAGAAAACATGGCTTTTGTTATACTGAAATCAAATATATTTTACCAGTCTTCTTTTTTTTGGAATGGAAGAAACAGAAAATAGCATGATTGTCATTATCAAATATTTAATTCTGGCACGTGTAGCAATACCGAATATAAAGTAACCACTAAAATCATTCAAATAGAACAAAAAAGAAAACTATATTCTAAGAAGAAATATTAGTCAATATGCAAATGTTATTAATATTCTAATGAATAAGCCTAAAATATTCTCCATCATGTTTCACAAATTTGAAATTATTTTTAAAATATGTTCTACTTAAGTGATTTTCATATAAATTGAAATTTGTTCAATTGTGGAAAGCAAGATTATATATACTTTTTGTGACTATTATAAAAAAAGCTAGACCTCCCCACTCCCATTCAAATGATTAATCTTCCCACATGTATTTTTTTTTTAGAAAGGCAACTAAAATACTTGAAACACACTACACTTTTCATTCTACGCTACAAAACAAATAGACAAAGCTAGAGAAACAATACTAAAATTCTATTACAGATTTTTATTTAAAGCTAACAATAAGCATACTCATTCATGATTTAATAAAATCATATTAAAGACAATTGTTTCTATTCAGTGGTATAAAAAGTTTGTAACATTACCTTAAAATTTATTCTTAATCTTTGATATGCAGACTTAATTATTACTTAGAGAAAAAGGAACATAAAATTCGTCCAGATGTTAGTAAAATTTTCATGCATGTTTTAAACTATGTCACAAGATAAGCTTATAGTTAGCCAGGCTCAATCTAACCAGATTATAGAGGAAAATACTAACCAAATATATCTAAAAGCAATAAGTAAATATGAGCTTTATATTAAAAACAAAAGTGATCAGGGTTCTAGATTAAAATAAAACATAGAAGGCCACCCATGAATTTTTAGATTCAGAAAGAAAATTATCATTTCCCAGGTAAAAGGAGAAAGTCATAATAATTATAAGTCAACAGACAGAAGAAAGGTCCTGTTATTCAGATTCAGCTCCCCTATTTCATTCTGGGGTTCTGGCCAGAAATCATAGTACCCTGAAAGGACTAATGTCACAAAAGGCCTGTAAATGTTTAAGAAACAAGCCTGGAGCAAGCAAGCTGGCTCAGTCTATAAGGGCATTTGTTGCTAAGCCTGACAACCTTCAATTTAATCTCCAAGAGGCAATGTGGGGGGTGGAGAAATGACTCCCTCGTGATGTCCCGACCTTCACATGTGTGCATGTACACATGTGCACATACAAACACAACAAGCTTAAACATGACTGTTATATGGAGTCCTCACATTCAAGTAAGTACCTTGACTAAGATTCAGTTATTCTCTTTTCTCACTAGATTTGACATACAAAGCAATCTAATTCAGAGTTCCAATTTCCATATTAATTTAAAGAAGAAGCATTTGTACAGAGGAAGAATATAGTAATTTGCAACCTTTTAAGGAATTTAGAAATGGCAACTGAGTTGTACTACTTTGTTAAAGCTATAGATTTCCCAAGCAAATAAGGTAGCATTTAATTTATATACATTTGCATGTCTATAAATAAAACTGACTCAACTGGAGAACCTTAGAACTTATTTTCACTTAAATTATTTACAACTTTTGGTTTTATAAAAATTTGCATGTCCACAATCACGGCAAATTAAAAATGAAGTGTAAAAATATGCATAACTTAGCCTTTTGTAGCTTACACTTTTGACACTGTATAATACAAACATTGTGGAAATGTAACTACTGATTTAGTTCTTTAGCCAAGCAAAACAGGTCCAACTGAGAAGCCTTAGAATTCTTTGCAACATAGTTTTCTTCTTGGAATTCATGTAATTCACTCAACATTGTACAGATTATTCTCAAGAAAGGTTCTTAAATCCTACCTGTATGCTGTAAACTACTTTAACATTTAACTCATTTATTTGTATCACAGGATCACTGGCTTTTCTTTATGACTATCTTACTTTTTATTTTTCATTTATTCATAAATGAGAATAATATGCTTTATAATCATAAGACCAACAGAAATTTCCTCATAATTCTAAGATGTCAATACAAAGTGAAGATGGTTACTACAGCTGCTTCTCTGTGATACAAGTCTTCTTTACACTGGAACAAGTGGCAAAAATGGGACTGAACATAAAAAGGACTGGGTCCACCGATAGTGCTCAGAGCTATAAATCAAAGAGGGGGGAGTGAAGAATTATTATGAGTGTAAGAGCATACTGGTACGTGGTGGTGCCCCCTCTAATCCCAGCACTCAGGAGGCAGAGGCAGGTGGATCTCTGAGTGTGAGGCCAGCTTAGTCTATAGAGTGAATTCCAGGACAGTCAAGGCTGTTGCACAGAGAAACCCTGTCTTTAAAAAAAAAAAAAAAGAGACGGGGAGGGGGCAAGAGAGAGAACTAATGACAAGTTGTGACACTTCCAGCTTCCAACACTCAAGCTTTAGTATCAAGCATTCAAAATGTCATTCTCATCCTTGTAGGACTGCCAAGATATCCAGAAATCATTTCTGCTGTCCTATGTAAGCACGTCAACACAGGGAAGAAAGAAAACAAAATGATTATGGAAATAACGCAATTGGTTCATGACTATCCACAGAGTTGATTAAGTTACATGTATCTAATTTGAGAACTACTTTAACCAAGACTATTTCATTAGTAACAACTGCAGAGATTTTTCTGAATCAATTATTGCACATGTGCTTGGAATTCAGCAGAACTCTTGTCCCATGAAGTCAATGGAGACCTAGTTTGATTCATAAATAGGGGCATACAATAATGAAATACAGAAACCCCAGATAGAAGTCACTCTAGTAGACTCAGTTTACAGAGATAAAGCTGAAAGCAGCTAGAACAAGCACAGGCTGTCAGGACTCTTCTTTGCTGCAAATCTAGATATTTGGTATTTAATTCTGGTCTCTTGAATGCACATAACTATAGTAGGTTATTATCTCACAGCAATATAAATAAATAAAACTCACATACTCAGCCATACAATTCTACTTCCTTCTTCTTCCCTAACCTTTTCATAGAGAGTCAAAGAAAAATAAATGACCTGGATTATAAACTCTACCACTTTCTCTACGCTCTCCTATGAGCACACAGAAAACCCCCACATTCTTGTTTGGTACCTTTCATAAGAACACTACTTAAATGGCATAGAGGTAGTTCATTGCTAAAGACTGTATGATTGCCACCATCACACTAAGAAATATGAAATAAAATTAAAAATTAAAAATGATAGAAAATATGTGAGTAGCTAGTTATAAGTGTGTGTTTGCTTCAGGTAGTAATATACTAATGGCTACACCACATAAAATAATATGTGTAAGAACCATATACACTTTCATACATGTATAAACTGTAACCAGAGCAGAGAAAGAAGCAAAAATATCTATAATTAATATATTTAGACACAAAATAATGTAGTCATAAAACAAGCAGAGTTTCATAGAAGGGGAAAAAATGAAGAGTTTATGAGCATTTTAAACTGTAGAAAGTGTAAACAAGAAACATAACAAAATAGTTGGGAAAGTTAAGAATATCTCCTAGGAAACCTAAAATTATGATTACTATATGTATGAAATACAGATATGACAATTCTAGATGCTAATGTAGGAGATTCTACTTCTCTAGGAACAAACATCCCCAAAACATTCAAAATGAAAAGGAACTCATCAAATAACTACAAAATAGCTTGTCTGATCTCATGAACATGTATTTCCAAAACTGGCAGTTCTACAAAATAAGATCAGCTCTTTCCTCAAGCACAGTATCTACTTTTTGTCTGCTTAATCTGGAGTAACAAAGACAACAAGTTCCATGAGGCTGAATTAGGAGGATGTACAACATGAAGTGCATCCAATTCTCCAACACTTCAGAATTCTTTAAAAAAACTGCTTTAGAATTTTTCAATGAGTCAAATTATCAATCAATAAAGACATCTTAAGGCACACAAAACTTCAAAAACCTTTTCTAAAGATATCGCAGAAGACTTCAAGCTTGAAAAAGAAAGTGAGTCAAGGAAGAAGAGACCAAAGCAGCTAAAGAAGGAATCAGGGAATTTTTCAGGAACACAGCAGTGGACAATGTTCCAGGACAAGAGCTATGTAGAAGTTTATGAAGTCAGAACTGGGGGTGCCCAAGCAGAAGGTGCTAGACACTGAGACTGAGGACCCTAGTTCAGTCTGAGAGCAATACGGTGGAGAAAACTGGCTCACGCAAGCTGTCCTCTGCTCTCCACACATGTGCGCACACATGAAGTAATGCACTAACTGGACAGTTTAAATAAAAAACAGCAAGGCTGCAGAAGGACAGTTCTATAGGAAACAAAATGGAAATGATGTGCTGATCCACTGATGGACCACTGCTCTAGCAAAGCTTAGTCTCCATAGAGTAGAAATAAACCATTCAAGGAAGGTAAAAAAAATATGCTTTGCTTCAACAATATTTTTATAAGTAGCACTGTAAAACTGACTGAAACTTATTAAAATGCTATCTCTATTGGGGTGAATGTAAGAGCAAAGGAAAAATGGTAATATCGAATGTTCCAGTTTCAAAGAGTAATTAAGCACTCAGCAGGAAAGCCACCTACCCGCCAGCACAAAAAGACCCTTTAAGAGGTTAAAATGTCTGCTGGCCTTTCTGACATTCTATTAGGATGAAAACAGAAAGGAAAGATGTGGCATCTATCTCTATATTTAAATTTTTAAACTACGCAACTACTTTGAAATTTTAAGAAGTTACATAAAGAATATCTATTGAATATGATCAAATTATACTATATATGGAAGAAACTGCTGAAGAATAAATTTAATGTATCCTAAAAATTCTGTATTCAACAAAGGAAAATTCTCTTACAACTGACAAAATTGTTTTAAATTAAACACAAGGTCGAATTGGTGTGGGACAATTCTCTATTCTGTCAATTATATTTTAACTAAATGCTGATTGGCCGATAGCCAGGCAGGAAGTATAGGCGGGAAACCAGACAGGAAGTAGAGGTGGGGCAATGAGAACAGGAGTATTCTGGGAAGAAGGAAGCTCTTCCTGAGTCCTGCCCAGACCACAGAAGAGGCAAGATGTGACCTGGCCCACTGAAATAGGTACTGAGCCATGTTGCTAACATATACTAGAATAAGGCTAATATACGTTGTAAGAGCTAATACGAAACCTGAGCTAATGAGCCAATCAGTTTATATCTAATGTAGACTTTCTGTGTGATTTTCTTTGGGACTAAATGGCTGGGGAACCGGGCAGACAGAAAACCCAACAAGCAGGCCCTCATGTTACAGAATGGCGCCCACGTGGACAACTGCGTCCACATAAAACCTGAGAGAGCTTGGGAAGTAATTCTAGGCAGAAAAGAAGTAGGCCCTCATATTACATTGAATGTCTAAGTTCAAAAAACAGTAAGTTCACAACATTATAATGATGGTTTGAAGGATACATTGCAAAAGACAAGACCAGGAGGCACCAGACTAAGCTGATATTCATTTCTTGTGTCGGCTTCATGAAACTGTAGTAGACTTCAGTTACCAAATACACAATGGTAGCAGCCACTGTAAAGTCAACCAGCCACTGATATTCTGGAAAGTAATGCAATGCTGAAAAACAAAAGGGCAAGGAAAGTTTCAATTAAATTTAAAGCTTATGAGGATCTATCCGTATAACCTTAAGTATGCTTGCAGGAGACCAAATATTTCAGCACTTAACATTAATTTTGATAGTTCATAAATTAAGTAATAAAAACAATGTTGAACTGAATCCTATAAATTATTTAAACTGTTATTAAAATGAATACAAATATATTGGTGTTCTTAACCAATCAGCTTATTTATATAAAAGTTATGTAAATAATTTTTCTTTGGTCTATCTAACTATGTTAACTTCAATAAATTCAATTTGGTTTAAAATACAAAAGGTTTACATTCATTTCAGATTTAAACTTTGCTTTTAACCACTGATGAAGGACTAGTAATGTGTGAGTTACTGCACATAAGAGTAAATAAAGGAAAACTGATACTATATTGATTTTACATAAAACCACAACCCTTCAACAAATAATTCCATCATTGAAAATAAAATTTTCTGATAGAACAATCTCACTCATAAACATTGATGCAAAAATATTCAATAAAATACTGGCAACCGAAACAAAAAACATATCACAAAACTATCAACCACGACCAAGCAGGCTTCATCCCAGAGATACAGGGATAGTTCAACATACAAAAACCTGTCAATGTATTCCACCATATAAACCAACTGAAAGAAAAAAAAAAAAAAACACATGAGCATCTCATTAGATGCTGAAAAAGGTTTTCGACAAAATTCAACACTCCTTCACAATGAAAGTCTTGAAGAGAGGAGGGATACAAGGAAAATACCTAAGCACAATAAAAGCACTATATAGCGAGCCAACAGCAAACATCAAACTAAACTGAGAGAAACTCAAAGTGATTCCACTGAAATCAGAAACATAACAAGGTTGTCCACTCTCTCAATATCTATTCAATATCATTCTTATTGCTAGAGCAATAAGACAAAAAAAAAAGGAGATCAAGGGGATACAAATTGGAAAAGAAGTCAAATTCTCAGTATTTTCTAATGATATCATATGTTTACATAAGTGACCCCAAAAATTCTACCAAGGAACTTCCTCAACTCATAAACACCTTGAGAAATATAGTAATATATAAGATTAACTCAAAAAATCATTAGCCCTCCTTTACACAGATGATAAATGGGCTGAGAAAGAAATCAGAGAAACATCACTCTTCAAAATACCCACAAATAGCATAAGATATCTTGGAGTAATTCTAACCAAACAAGTGGAAGACCTGTATAAGAAGAACTTTAAATCTCTGAAGAAAGAAATTGAAGAACACCAGAAAGTGGAAAGCTCTCCCAGGCTCTTGGGTAGGCAGAATTAATATAGAAAAAATGGCAATCTTACCAAATGCAATCTACAGATCCAATGCAATGCCCATCAAAATCCCAACAAAATTCTTCACAGACCTCAAAAGAAAAATACTCAACTTCATATGGAAAAACAAAAAAAATCCAGGTTAGCCCAAACAACACTGTACAACAAAAGAACATCTGGAGGCAGCGCAATCCTGGACTTCAAACTCTACTACAGAGGTACAATAATGAAAACGGTCTGGTATTGGCATAAAAACAGACAGGAAGACCAATGGAGTCAAATCAAAGACCCAGATATCAACCTATACACCTATGAACACCTAATAAAGAAGCTAAAAATAAAAGGTGGGAAAAAAAGCATATTAAACAAATGGTGCTGGCATAACTGGATATCAACATGTAGAAGGAAGAAAATAGATCCATATAGTTCAAATGGACCAAAGACCTCCACATAAAAACAACCACACCGAACCTCATAAAAGAAAGTGGGAAGTACACTTGAACACATTAGCATAGGATACCATTTCCTAAATATAACCGCCTTAGCAGACACTGAGAGTAACAACTAATAAAGAAGACCTCCTAAAACTGAGAAGCTTCTGTAAAGCAAAGGACATGGTCAACAAGACAAAAATGACAGCCTACAGAATGGGAAAAGATCTTCACCAACCCCACACTGGACAGAGGACTGATCTCCAAAATATACAAAGAACTCAAGAAACTTGACATCAAAAGAACAAATAATACAATAAAACGGGGAGGGAGGTACAAACCTAAACAGAGCACTCTAAACAGACGAATGTTTAAGTGCTGAAAGACATTTAAGGAAATGGTCAACATCCTTAGCCATCAGAGAAACACAAATCAAAACAACTCTTACACCTCTAAAAATGGCCAAGATCAAAACACTGATGACAGCTTACGCTGGAGAGGTTGTGGGGTAAGGTGAATGCTCCTCCATTGCTTGTGGGAGTGCAAACTTGTACAGCCGCTTTGGAAATCAGTATGGCAATTTCTCAAAAATTATTAGAAAATAATCTACCTCAAGACCCAGTAATAAATACCTTATATACCCAAAGGATGCTCAATCATATCACAAAGACATATGCTCAACATTGTTCACTGCAGCATTATTTGTCATAGCCAGAACCTGGAAACAACCCAGATGCCTCTTATTCGAAGAATGGATAAAGAAAATGTGGTACTTGTACACAATGGAGAACTACATGCTAGTAACAAATAATTGCATCTTGAAATTTACAGGCAAATGAATGAATCTAGAAAAAAAACAACATTGAGGTAACCTAGATCTAGAAAGACAAAAATAATATGGACTCACTCATAAGTGGTTTTTACACATAAAGCAAAGAAAAACTAGTCTACAAGCCACAATCCCAGAGAAACTAGACAACAAAGAGGACCCTAAGGCATACAAGAAGCTACATAGAAGGTGAAATAGACAAGATCTCCTGTGTAAATTGGGAGCGTGGGGGGGGGGTCACAAGAGAGAATAAAAGGAGAGAAGTGAGTAAGGGAGGGGAGAAAAAACATATAGTTCAATAAAAACAACTAAAAAAAAAGAAAAAAATGAAGAATTTAAAAAAAATTCTGACATGCAATTCTATTGCTCTGTGTATTTCATTTGATCTGAACTTTTTACAAAATATAGTGTATTTTATATAGTTCAGATTGTGATAGTTATCAATATGCATACAGGCAACTAAAGTAAAATTGATATTCTTAGCCATATATTAACCCATATGATCAAATTCTTTTATCTCTATTTAATAATATAACCATATCTGTCCCTTCAATAGAAAACTAGGAGTCAAAATAAGATCAGAGGGCAGAGAGCTCAGTTGTGAAGTGGTTACTTGTATGAGGCACTTGGTTCAATAAGGAGGACCACAGAAAAGAAAAGAGGCTCAGACAAAACCTATCTGCACAGCCATACACATACATGTACATTTGCAAAAACACACAATCACCAAGCAACATGCCACTGCTTCTCTAGTTAACAAGAATGTTCTTGATGTTAAATAACCAGTTGCTAATCTAGTACCATTTGTAAGTACTTCTAAAAACTGTCTGTGATATCATATGTTAAGAAACTACATGTGAAAGCTATATCAGCTAAGTGCATTCTTTAAGGTAGTAATCACGTTCTCATCGATTTGTTATGTAACTACAGACTGTAACTGCCAAGCTATTAAATTTTATATAAATGAGTTTAGAAAAAAAAGGAGGCTTGGTACCTAACCAAGACATCTGAGTATAAAAACACTGACACAATGTTTGGCTAAGTAGCTTGTAAATTTTCACTAAATATTAGCTGATAATAAAGACAGCAACAATATACAGAACTCAGTGAACACTTTTACAAGTACACACACAAACAGAACTCACAGAAACGTGACAATGGCTGATCAAAATAACAAGGTGTTTTGAAAATTACATTGAGAAAGTAAAAAGAAAGGATGGCTATCAATATTTAAATGAGCTCATGAAATGGATTTACAAAATTCTTCACTATCATTTGAGGGTTATAGGTTTCCCCTACAGATACTTGTAAGTTTTATATGATGAATACTCAGTCTTCAACTAGTAAAGATTCTGATGTTTCTTTATATCATAAAATAATTTTATATAAGATGCTAGATAAATCTGCTATCATTTTGTTGAAGTTGGCATGACTCAGTCCTAGGAAAAATTAAATTACAAAATAACATTTTATGTACTATCTGAAGTATTGTTTAAGCTAATGTCACCATTTAAATATGTGGCATAACATATCTCAAACCAAAAGAAGGAATAAGGAATGACACTACAAACTCATCAAAGGAAAATCCACCAGAAGGACACTGAAATCCTTGACATCTATGCACCAAATCCAAGTTCATGAAAGAAATACTCCTGCAACTAAAATCACATTCTGACCCCAAACTGTGACAGTGGACGACGTCAATACCTACCCTAGTCAATAGACAGGTCACCCAGGCAAAAATCAGAGAAATGCTGTAGCTACTAACTGACATTTTAAACCAAATGGACCTAACAGATATTTTCAAAATATTTCACCCAAACACACAAAAAAATATCTTCTTAGCACCTCATGGAACTTTCTCAAAAATTGAGCACATATTGATTATAAAACAGGTTTCAACAGGTATAAGAAAACTGAAATAACAGCCCACGTTCTATCTGATCATCATGAATTAAAGATGGATAACAATGACAGGAATATCAAAAAGCTTACAAATTCACAGAAAATGACCAATACAGTATGGAATGAAAAAATGTGTTACAAGACAGAAATTAAGAAAGAAATTAAAAACAGTTAGAAATGAATGTAAATAAAAACACAATACACCCAAATCTGTGATGAGACATCATCAGGGCAGTTCTAAGAGGCAAATTCATACAACACAAATGCCTACATAAAAAAACTGGAGATCACACGAGCAACTTAACAGCACACCTGAGAGTTCTAAAATAAGAAGGAATAACACCCCAAAAGGGTACAGAAAGAAATAATCAAACACAGGACTGAAATCAATAAAATAAACCAATGAAATGAAGAGGTGATTGTTTGAGAAAATCAGTAAGACTGCTTAAGCCCTTAGTCAAATTAACTAAAAGGGAGAGTGTGAGGCCCTGTCCTCCCTGTTCTTTGAGGCCAAAACACAGGATGCAAGAAATGTTTATGCCAACCAGCTAAGCTTCCTGCTAAGTTCCATGCTTGCTTCTGCTACAGCCTGAGGGGTCTATTTTACTTTAAAATGATAATTTCTCAACCTGCCTAAAAGAAGCTCAGGCGCCAAGGCCCATCTACCCTGTCTGACACTGCCTTGCACTCTTGACCACCTGCCTGAGGAGAAGTTCTCACAGGCACCGGTTTCCCCAGCCCCCTCTGAGTGGGAGGAGTTTTTCTTTACTGGGGCCAAAAGTATTTAACCCTGGATTAAGTTGAATAAATTGGGCATTCTCTTCTTGAGGATGACTCGAACTCTGTATCTGTGTGTGCGTCTTGTGTTTTAACCCCCAGGAAATATAGAACTCGTGGGAGGTGGGTGGTGTGGAACGGCGACCCCCACAGGAGAGAATATCCAAATTATTAAAATGAGAGATAAAAAGGGAGTCATCACAACAGACAACTAGGAAATCCAGTGACTCATAAGAAGAGACTTTAAAAATCTGTACTTTATCAACAGGAAAACCTAACTTAGCACAGAATACTAACAAAGCATTAACACCAATACTCCTCAAATTATTCCTCAAAACAGATACTGAAGAAATGAACATAGATGCAAAAATACTCAATAAAATATCTGCAAACTGAATCTAAGAACACATCAAAACGATCACCCCCTATGATCAAGTGGACTTCATTCCAGAAATGCAGGAATGGTTCAACATATGTAACTGCATAAATGCAATCCATCAAATATGCATTTTAAGTACAAAAACCACATGATAATCTCATTAGATGCAGAAAAGGCCTTTGACAAAATTCAATCACTCCTTCATGATAAAAATCCTAGACAGACTGGGGATCCAACATAATAAAGGCGATTTTCAGCAAATTCATAGCTGAAATCAACCTAAACTGAGAAAAACTCAAAGACTTTCCAGTAAAACAAACAAACAAAAAAACAGTGTCTATTCACTTCATATTTATTCAATATATAGTGATTGTAATCTTACCTAGAGCAGTAAGACAACTGAAGACCATCAATAGTATACAAATAGAAAAGAAAGAAGTCAAAGTATCTTTATTGGCAGATGATAGACTTTTATACATAAAAAATTCCTAAAAACTCTACCAGAAAACTTCTATAACTGATAAACACTTTAAACAAAGTAGCAGGACACAAAGCTAACAAACAGAAATCGGTATATAAATGACAAACTAACCGAAAAAAAATGTAAGGGAACAGTACCTTTCACAATAGCCTCAAAACAACAATAAAAAACCACAAACACTTAGGATAACTCTAATCAAGCAAGTGAAATATTTGTATAATAAAATTTAAGACATTGAAAAAGGAAATTAAAGAAGATATCAAAAGATGGAAAGATATCTCATTGACTGGTAGGAACACAGTAAAAAATGGGCATCCTACCAAATTAATCTACAGATTCCATGTAATCCCCATAAAAATTCCAAAGCAATTCTTCATGGAAATCGAGAGGAACAATTTTAGTTTCATATAAAAACTAAAGGAGCTGCTGGAGGTATCACCATATCCTATGTCAAGGTGTACAACAGAGCTACAGTAATAAAATCACCAAAGTATTGTTATTAAAATAGACATACTGATCAGTGGAATAAACTGAAGACCCACACATAAGTCTATACACCTATGGAAACAGAAGTCAATAATATACAATGGTAAAAAAAGAGAGCATCTTCAACAAATGATGCTTTGTCATCTGGATGGCTGCTTCTAGAAGAATTAAAATAGGTTCCTATTTATCACCATGCACAAAAACATAACTTTAAATGCATCAAGGCCTTCAACATAAGTCCAAGTACTGAATCTGATAGAAGGTTAGGTGGGGAATAGTCTGAAACTACATGACAAAGGAAAAGGCTTTCTGAACAGAACACAGATAATGCATGCACCAAAAACAATTACTAAGTGGAACTTCATAACACTGAAAAGTTTCTGTACGGCAAAGGACACCATCATTCAGACAAAGTGGCACTAAGGGCTAGTTGCGGGTTCATATGGATGCCTACAACTATAGAAGCTTCCTAACATGTATGTAATATGTGTATATGCGTGTATGAGCACATGCATACATATGTACATATACACATATGAATGAAATATAATTGGTGTCACCAATAACAATACCCCAACTAGATAGCTCTTACCACCAAGTGAAAACTTCAATGTCAGGGTTACATCTAGATGCATTGTTGGTCAAAGGAGCCCCATGAAAACTCCCAAACATCTCAGGCTATTGGTTGCTCTCTATCAGATACCCCAATAGGGTTCAAGAAGCCATGTGGTGGAGGAGGAGAAAAGATTTTAAGTGCCAGACATGATGGATGACTGCAAGGAAACCGTGTCTTCCAGACACAATAACCACACTGATATACATATGAACTCATGAAGACGATGGCAACATGCAGAGGTCCTGGAAAGGTTTATGTCAGATGGGGTCCCCATGTTGAGAAAGGGTAATGGACATGGGGCTCCATCTCTAATGAAGAAGGCTATCTCCAACTGACACTGATTTGCAAAGGAAAAATTAGTTTTCTCCAATAGCGTCTCATAGGGTATATTAACCAATATATTAGGGGCAGGCCTCCTGCCAAGCAAGAGATGGCTAACACAAAACAAATTCAATGGCAGTTTGGTATACTTTTTGTCTCAGAGTGTTATGGCCACTTTTGTCTTAATTATCTTTTGCTTATTTATTATGCTTCCAAATTTTGTGTTTTGGTAGTGGGGATGTGCCTGTATGTTTCTTGTAACTTTACTTTTTTAAATTCTGGTTTGTTTTTGTTGTTGGTGGTGGTGTTTTGTTTTACTCTCTGAAGAGGGGGAGCGCACAGAGTTGAGAGGGTGGAGAAGTGGGGAGGGCCTAGAGGACCTAGAGGGGAATCCTGATTAGACTACAGTATGACATTTTTTTCAATAAAAAGTATTAATGAATGTACTATTTTCTCATTTTTCATATAACCCAGTGGGTCTCACATCTAGTTATATATCATAACCATTTGTTTCACTTTTGAAGTCAAATGTCCAGAGCCTATTCTAGAGTCAATGAATGTTTAAAGAGAGTAACGAATCTCTTCAGTAATATGCACATATAAGGTTTGAAAACTAGTGTGAGGAACATCACATCAGAAGTCTCCCCATCTAGGATTCAATTAGCTTCATATAGAATTCACTGTAAACTTAAAATCATTATAGTCATATTATTATAGAAACTGAGAAGGGAAAGTAAATTATTTACTTTGATATATTCAATGGATAAAATTAATTTGTGAATAATTTTTTCAACTTAATATCTAACACTATGATAATAGTTGAATTATTAAAACGCAGATGCCTCAATATGCAAATGTAGTTAAATTGCATTATTAAAGTAGATTATTATAGAAAATAAGTTTTGGAAGTTACGATTACAGGACTGTGATTTCAGCCTAATAACCAGAAGCTATAAGAAGGCTGAACTACTTACCTACTTATTATTTTGTCAGAATTGGGGAAAATAATACCATATAAAGAGAAAAGAAAAATTTTATTTGAGTAAAGTTATTTGGAGCTGTTAAGTTCATATGTTAGACTTCACACTCTGCAGAATGAACTCACGATTAGGAAAATACACAAATCTTACCCCATAATCAAACAAAACCATAGCCACAACAAACAAAGGGTACTCGCTGCCATAGACTGTAAGCAGATCATGTACAAGACTCCCTTACCTAGAGTATCCACTTCCGTAACGGACTTGGTTTCTAGATGAAGGTCAATGTCTTTTGGAATGGTTAGTGGCTTATTTTCAATATGACCATTGTATTTTCTGCAAAATTAGACAAGCAACACAAAACCAAATTATTTAGTTATCTAAGTGCTTACATCCTACTAAACGCAAAAGAGATTTTAAGTTTCATTCTAATGTTACCCTAGATGATGTCAGATACTCAAAAACAGTTTTCCCAAAGAGGCTACAAAATGCTGAAGTAAATCATGTTACTATATAATTGGCCAGAAAAAAAAATTATTTAAACTAGCAAGAGAAGCAAATCCTGCTGGCTAGTATAGTGTTTCACACCCATTTTTCCTACTCTCTTTTGCAGACTTTAAAACAACTTAATATCTCTTTCGTAGGCACAAGACTGAAGGAATGGAAGAGAAAATAAAATTCTCCCTGAAATGATGTACACACCTATACACACAAACACAGCTGTAATTGTAAGCAGGCCAGAGATGAATGAGTATATAAAAACTTATGTTCGTAAGACATTCAGAAACTAAAAGGCAACCACTGGCGGGAACTACAAAGACTTACAGACAGAGAAGACCAGCAATCTTTAAGTTTACTTGTGTCACTCCTAAAGTTACATTGTAAGGACAATCAAATGAATATAGAAAGCAATAAGCTGAGTTTTAATAAGATTATTTTTATTGTTTTAATAATATATTTACTCGAATAAACAAAAATGGGGGGATCTTGGTGATAAATTTCAGTAGGCAAATCCAACCATGACTACTGCTGTAAGTTAGATGACAGCATCACCACTGCATCTTTCTGTAATTACAACACCAGGAAATCCTGTAAGGGCTGGACATGCAGCGCAGCTGAACACTGCCTGTCTGCCCTGGGTTTGATCCTAGGATGCCATAAACCAAGAGTGGTGATACATGGCTGTTACTGGGAACTGGAAGCAGGAGGCTCAAAAAGTTTGAGGTCTTCTTCTGCTACCAGTCTGGGCTACATGAAACCCAGTCTAAAAAAGGAAAACAACAGATTATAAGGCATGCAAAAAGCCTCCATATATTTACAAAACGAATAATATACTGCATAATTAATTCCCACAATTGTTTGACATGGTAACAACGGTCATCAGCAGAGTTTCAGTGCTTAAAAACGAAAAGAAAAACAACTAAAAACTAACTAACAGAATTAAATTTCAGGTCCTTAAATATATAAACCTGGGAAATTCATTTCGTACTTTAAAAATTATTTTTATTGAGTTTCTGTCAGAATGTGTGTACTACATACATGCAGTGTTCTTGGAGAAAATGTCAATTAAATTATTACAGTGGTTATCTCTATTAAGTGGCAATTGTATATCAAGTATTTTGGAAACTAGAACATTGGTTGATACTTTTTTGAAGAACTAGTGAAACTTAAAAAGAGTAAGGTTCAGACTAATAATTCAATGAACTTCAGTGTATATTATAAGTGAAGAAGTAAAAGCCTTAGCTGAAGCCCAGTTGAGGAAACTAAAGCTAACGTGTAGAGGGCATCAATGCTGACTGATGCAGGTGGGCCTTCTGTCTATGCGTTATTTTCTTTGGTTAATACAGAGACTGCCCTGGCCCTGTGATAGGGCAGAAAATTAGGTAGGCAGAGTAAACAGTACAGAATGCTGGGAAGAGGGCAATGAGGTAGACACCATGGAGCCAGTCACCAGGTCAGACATGCTGAATCTTTCCCGGTAAGCCACCACCTCGTGGTGCTACACAGATTATTAGAAATGGGTTAATCAAGATGTGAGAGTTAGCCAGTAACTAAGTCTCTAGAGATAATGGGCCAGACAGTGTTTAAATGAATACAATTTGTGTGTTGTTATTTCCGGGGCTAAGCTAGCTGTGCGGGAGCCGGGCGGGACGAAAAGCAGGCCTGCCCGCAGCTCCTCACAACAGCTCACTTTCTCAGAATTAACTACAGGTATGCAATTTTAAAGTTCAAAAAGCTCTTCGATATGACTATGTCCAATCAACAATGTAGTCAACAATGACTACTAACAATGAAGCTTGTTATTAGTATATATTCAAAATAGAAAGCGCTGGGCTGAGGGTAAAAGCTCACTGCTAGAGCTTCTGCTTAGTAGCACCTAGAGGAAAAGCAATGAATGGAACCTCCAAAGTCATATCTACCGCTATTCTGAATATGAAGACACTAAGTCGATAGTCCAGTCTACCCAGAAACACAAGGAAAGGCAGGGGCATGATATCCAGCAATAGTAGTAGCAAAGATTCACAAAGGACATCTTCAAAAGATTTGTAGACATCATTGCAACTCTTCTCTTAATCAACCCAAGTAAATACATGTAAATATGTTTTCATAATTTAAATAAGAAACAAGTTAGCAACTTTTAAATAATATAACAATTGTCTTGCATTTACATACTGATTTCACTTAGTGAGATTTACATGGGTTCTGATGTCAAATACATTAACTATTCAAGAATAAAGTAACTCTGAGTAAAATAATTGTTATTTTGTGCTATATTCTAATTTCTATTTTATTGGAATTTGCACGGGTTCAATCTGGAATTTATCAACTATTCACAACAAAGTTGATAAACATCCCTTTAATCAAAGCATAAACTATATCTGCACAATGATGTTAAATGTTTCATGTTAGAAGCTCATCAAGTTAACTCACCTGTCTTTTTTACTTCTTCCTTTCTGCTGCTTCCCTGCAAGGATTCTCAATTCTTCTTCTGAAGGATGTTGATACCACCTCAAACTAAGGGAGGGGAAAAAAAGCCCTTTTAAAACAAATCACTGAAACTTACCAGATAATTTATTTATTCTACAAATATTTACTGAGTTTCCAATTTGTGAAGACACTGTAGGGAAATAACCAGGTGACAACTGCAATGCAGACACTGTACTTAAGCCTTACAAAGCTTAGATGCATACCCAGGCAACACTTTAATGCACTTACTAGATGCCAGGCCCTGGCAGGCTGCATGGAGTCCTGACATAAACCAAAGTGACATGAACTCTGCAGGAGATTGGGCACATTAATTCTCCACTATCCCTCATTTAAATGAAGTGATAGTTATCTTTAAAAGAGCAGAATGTTCCCTCAAATTTATAAATCATCTTTCTATTTTTCCTTTCTACCACACAAAGATCATTTAATCTTCCCAAGCACCAACCACTTCACTAAGACTTTCCTGTTTTACTGAGTGGTCTCACTATTTACCAGTCACTTAAATTTAATAATCATTATCTTACTCTTAGGGTAATCAAATGTCACCATCAGTTTATCCAATGTATTAAACTCTCCGCACTCTACTGCAAACCTGAGTGTAACTTAACAGTCTTCTGTGGCATGACTATCACAAAACTCCTTCCCTGATCTGTGCTCCCCTGGACAGCCTTCCAATCCACCCACTTAGAGCCCACTTGGCTCTTTTCCCATAATGGACATCTCATCAAAGTACATTAGCATGTGTAATCTTTCCCAAGGCTACTCAAGGCAGCACAATGAGTCGGCTATGCCAGGACTCTCAAGGTCCTTGTCACTACACTGTTACAAAGAATGGTAAACACAAACCTTGTGCACTATCTTATAAATCATAAAACTCTAGATTATAATATGACATGTCTAAATGGAAAGAAATATCAACAACTAACTTGCTCTTTTAAAAATCCTACAGAACTGATAATCTGAGCAATGACTGATATTTAATATAAAAGAACTTGATAAAAATTCTGAGATGTTTTTGGGATTATGTTAATTTTTAAGTTTACATTTAGAAAGATACTGAAATATTTATGGTTAAAATAATTCAATGTTTAAAATTTGCAATACAATATGTTGGGGTAAGGGTAGATGAAGCCAAGAACTGAAGAAACATGTCTGAGGACACAGGAATTCATGATATTCGTCTGTCTACTCTGTTTGAAACTTCCTATAAGGCATGCCCCCAAGGCCTTAACATGTACAGAACTTGTGACTTCCTGCTCCCACAGTCCTGCATGATGAGCTCAGAGCTCACTTTTCAACTTTTCAATCATTCCCAACTTCAAAAGGCCAGACTACCTTGATTAAAATGACTTTTTATTTCTCACAAATTTTTTCACCTTTTGGTGCTTTTGCACGCACTCTTCTTTCTGGCTATAAACACCTAGACTTCAGTGAATTTCCTGTTTCACAAGGCAGTCTTTCAGTTCTATAATACAAAATGTATCATCTGTTCTTTGCTCATCCTGGACGATGCTTCAAAAGCTCAAAGTGACAGTTTGTTATAGAATCTAGTCACAGGAAACTCCAAAAACATGATTAAAGGTTTGGAATTTTCAATCACTAAACCTTCAGTTACAGGAAAGGAACCAGAGTTTGAGTTCAAATATTTAAATCAATGATATAAAATCTACACATAAAATTCTATCCATGGATGAAACTCCCTCAACTCTATATGTCAAAGCTTGCTGTAATCTTCTGGTTGGTTATCACACGGATGAACCCAGAAAGGGAAACCTTCAAGGTGAAAAGTGGAAACTGGTCAGGCGGGATAGGGAGCCCAAAGACCAGTTCCTGAAATGTCCCTGTGTTGGCAGCAGAGGGCTGGCCACAAAGGACAATCTATGTTTTGACAATATGGCATTGCTACGGATATTATGGATGTCCAACATAGCTAATGCTAGACATTCAAGGGGCCATGAAGCAAGTATACCACAGGTCGGGGAACCCTAAGGGTACAGTGATGTTATCCATTACATGGCTATTTTTGTCAAAATGCAACTTTCACATGGGATCTATATAAATGTGGTCTTGAGGGGAGAGGTCTTTGCCCACATGTGTCTATCTCTATGCCTGTCTGCATGTGTCTGTGTCCTCCTGTGCATGGCTTTGTGTGTGCCTGTAGGCCGTTGCTGGAGTGAACAGCCTATGTCTATCTTACCTGCTTGGGACTACTGACTTCTTAAACTTCCAGACCCCCCATGGCCCGCCTTCTTCCCTGGCATGGAACTTGGATCTCATACCTCAGCTCTCTGTCCAAGAAAACCAGGGACTTCTGCTGTCCTGCCTCCTACGAACCCCTGCCTTGATGTTCAACACAAAGGTGTAAAGTGGAGAACTAAAGCTACATTAATTACTTCTAGTGAGCAGCTTTGGAACTGGATATCTAAACTTTTATTATATAAGTTTATTACATATTTCCCCCAATTTCAACCCATCTCCCAATTATAGGGCTACCTCTTTAGAGAAGAGTTGTTAAAGTGGCAGGAAAAGGTCCTTTAAGTCATAGATATGAAAGCTACCTCTCAGTGGAAACAAGCCATTGTTTCCTCCTTTGGGAGTTAATTCAGTTGAGCAAGTCAATTGGTTAAGGGTTAAAGGGTCACCCCCGAGAAAGGCAGTTTCACCTAATGCCATCTTTAAAAGCGGGAGGAATATCTAGTCCTCTAGTGAGATACAGAACTCACCAGTCCTCACCTTCTGTACAGTTGTTCTCTTTCCATTTCCCTTTTCTTCATTTCTTTTGAAAACATGTGGACCTGATGTTCTGAGTTTTCTCACTCTGTCTAAAGTTTTCCAGCCCCTGTTTGTGGCCGTGGTTTCCTGAATCAAGGCCTAACTTTAAGAGGCACTTTCTCTTCTCCAGGTGATTGTTGAAATTTATAGCTTGCCTGCCCTCAATAAAATTACTCTAAAGTTCCTTTTGAGTGTGCTCTTAAAGTCTTTTATTAATGAGGTTAATAACCCAAGAGGGGGTGGGGTCTGCTTGTGGACTCTAGTAGTCCTCCCCAAATTTTCTGGTAATATTCTGATTCTGTATGTGAAGGACACAGAAACTACATGCCTTTCCCCAGATCTTATGTGCATCTTTTACAGAATGATAAGTATAGAAGTTTCTTGAATTCTATGAGTCACTCAGTAGAATCATAGCAGAACCAGCTGCCAGATGGTCAGTTAAAAACAGAACAGTACTCTAATTTTTCTGAAGCTGACTTACTATTTTACTTTGTGTGTGTGTATACTGCAAAGGTAGTATAGTTACTGGCATATAGTAAGTGCTCAAAAAGGATCACTGAAACAAAGTAATTCAGTTTTCCTCTTAGTTTAACAGACACACACACACACACACACACACACACACACACACACACACACACACACGTCTCTAAATTACAATTAACAAATGAGGAGGAACTTCCTGTTATTTCTAATCAAGCCCAGAACTTTAACTTACAGTTGATTCTCGTTATTCGCGGTAGTTATGGTCTATTAAGTCGCCGCGAAACACTGAACCATTGCTCCTAGGGGAAATACAGGGTTAGGTTCCTGCGAGCCTCTGGTCACAACAGCTTTCATCAACTGATCAACAAAATCTTGTTATACGTGTTTCTACTTTAAAAGGTTTTATTTAAGATTGTTGATTCATTAACATTAACTTCACAGCAAGTAGTACTATCTCAGGCCTGAATATAGCCTTTCTAATGTGCATAATCATTTTCCTGTGTTCTGTGAATCATTCCAACATAATCTTGAGACACATTACAACTTTTGTGTGCTTATGAATATTAGACAAGGACTCAACCTTATGTTTGCAGGTCATTTTATTTTATTTTATTTGCGACGGGGTTTCTCTATTTAGTCCTGGCTGTCCAGGAAATCACTATGTAGATCAGGCTGGTCTCAATCTACTTCCTGAATGCTGGGATTAAGGCTAGCATGGCTGGGCCTGGCCTAGAGGTCAGCTTTTTAAATAGCAAAACTATCAACAAAAAGTCAAACTGAAATAAAAGCAGCCTTGACAAGACAAACAGGATGTCTACTATGAGCGTCAAAAGAAGCAGGAAAAGTGTCTTCCCAACTGGGAAGATATGTGTAGGTCCACACAAACTCTGTACCACCCTGTAGAAGTCCATGACTCACTAGGAAGGCTCTATCTACATACTGACTCCGGTGTGTGTGCAATGTGGTGTATGCATGTGTGTTTATGTTCACAAGCACTGATGAACTAGTGGGGCAGTGCACTGGGTATTCCCTCCATCACTTCTGCCCTATGCCAAAGTCTCTCCTGAAACCTGAACAGAGCTTACAAATTGAGTGTGTTTGTATTCTGTCAGACAGGCACTAAGGCTACAGCTCCTGCTGTCTCTGCCCACCAACCTAACAAGGTGACAGGACATCAGGAAACTACCTTTGTTTGTTCTGTGGGTGCTTAGGATCCACACTCAGGTCCGCATGGCTGCATAGCAAGTGCTTCAGTCACTGAGGCATCTCTCTAGCCCCAAAATATAAGTCCATTTTTCTAAAATAGAGTATATAGTATAGTTTTTACTGGAGAACTCAAAATTAATTTTATTAGGATATTTTTATAGCTCAACTCCAATGATACTAGAACCCTTTAGGAACATCTATTTCTAGTCTATCTCTCAGTCCTTCATCCACAGGCATTTATAAAGAGTCCATCATGTTAGAGGTATTTTGGCCTGGTTATAGATTTGATTCAAAATTAAGTCCAATAAAGTCAAAAGCCCTGCCTTTTTGATGCTTCTATTCTAGTCAGAGTAGAATTTAACCATTTTCTAATAAAAACTAAATTGCAGGTAGTGATAGCACATAAAAAATAGTGAAAATATGAGACTTTACTTTATATATATATATATATATATATATATATATATATATATATATATATATATATAAACAGCATCCTAATGGTTAGGAAATGGAGAGAAATGTATTTCAAGCAAGTAATAGCATGTCCAAAAAGCATAGAAGCTTTAAGAAACATAACAACGCAGTAACTAAAATGTCAACAAAATATCTAAGCGGTAAACTCAAGAGGTAGGTAAGAAAGGACCTGATTGTGCCAAGTCTTCTAGGTGATAGTATGGAGTATAGACTTTATGCTAAAATAACAGTCTCAACCTTGGGAGGGAGTCGTTTCATTTATGCTTTAAGATTTATTTTGTTGCTCTGTATATCAGTGGGAGGCCAGAAACAATAGCAGGAAGATGTATTCTGGACAGCAATTCACCAGGCAAAACTCAGATGGATGCTTGCCCAATTTCCTTTAATAATAATAGTCAGTATTTTGCAGTTTCATTCAATACGACATGGTTCCCACTTTCTATATTTTGTCTCAGGAAAATGACTGCATGTTTGCAAGAGCTGCACTCTGCCTTCTTAACAGAGCTACAGGAATGTACTTAGAGGAAAACTGTTTACTATGTTAAGCAAAAAGCATAATGTAATTTGTACATATATTATGGCATAACTAATGGAGGAAATTAAATAAAAAGATTAAAAGAAATAAAACAAAATTTACATTATTATTACCTTTGGGTCATGGGCATTTAATTTACTTTTTAAAAATTTTTTTTTATCAATTTGCCATCTTTGTTTTTCGCACAGTATGTATATGCTGAAGTGGAAAACAGTAATAGACAAAAATAAATTTAAAAAGGTTCTCACTAAGAACTGAACCTTTCACATTTAAATATATTAATTTTCATGCATTTGGCTGGCTACTCTGTGCTTTTTCTCACTTATGTTGAGTTTCTATTAGTAGAAATATTTCAGATAATAAAGTTTAGCTGTTGTTGTACTTAACTAAATTATTGAATCAAGTTTATAATGATCATTCTCATATTAGCTACTTAAATAAATATCTCACCACTATAATAATTCAGCAACACTGAATGTCAAAAAACAGAAACTAAAGAATTATTGGTCTGAACTTTACTACAAAATTTAAGTAGCAGTGTACCCAGAAGGAAATATAGGAGGGGTGACCGGACTAGGAGAATTCTGAGAAGAGGAAAGGCTCAGTCTGCAGATGCCAGCCAGACGCAAAGGAAACAAGACATATAGGAAATGAGGTAATGTCACGACTATGTGGCAATACATGAACTAATAGAATGGGTTAATTTAAGATGTAAGAGCTAGCTAGGAATATGTCTGAGCCATTGGCCAAGCAGCACTTTATTAAACCAATACAAGTGATAAATCTTTACAGGTCAGCATCCTGATATCATGAGACAGGTTTCTAATTGCACAAGCCACTCAATCGATGGTACTTTGTTAGAGCAGCCCAAACTGACAAAGGCAGTAACTAATTACAATTTCAGTTTTTATTCTAAATGCCCATAATTTTATTAGGTGGGGATAAGATAATCCTCTGCTATTTGTTAAAAGATTCAAAGAATATCATGAATATTTTGGACCTGGAAGTTATTAAGGCAAAGAGAACAAGAACTCAAGCATTCCATAAAAGCAGCAGCTGAAGATTTAAATCTTTCCTTTAGTCTTAGGTCCTACCTACTGTGCATTTGAATAGTAGGTTTTTCTCACAAAAGGGAACTTCCAGATTGTTGACTCAGGCAACATGCAACAAACAACAGACAAAAATTCCAACAATTGAACACTAAGGAGCTATGATACCCTACTTACTTAATATGGAATGAAACAATATTTGAGTACATTTGACCAAATTATAATTTAATTTTAAGCTATTATTAATGTGTGAGATGCATGAGAGAAAGAGTGAGAGAGAGAGCACAGACAGTACAAGATCACGCATGCCCCGCACAAATGTGGGAGTCAGCTTTCTCAGACCATGAGTTTTAGTGATTGAACTCAGGTCTTTGAGTTTATGCATCAAGCACTTTTACCCACTGGGCCATCTCATAACTACTGCCCCCCCGCAAAAAAAAAAGTTTTGCTGAGGGACACAGGAAGGACGGTAGCAAACCAAAGTGAGAGATTAGAAAAATCAAAGTATAAAGAGATGCATGCATGAGGTTTAAGCTGAGCAACAAGGAAAATGGAAAGCAAGATGGTCAAGAAACTATCATGAGTCAGCAGTACTCTGTGTTCATGCAAACCCACTATTCAAATGTATGAAGACAGTAACCTATCACTTACCTCTGTGCAAAGAGGAGCCAAGCAAACTTCAAAACAAAAAGTAACTTTTGTTACAATAGAAAGTAGAGAATTCTTTGGCTCAAGTGAGTGGTTAGATAGAGAAAGCTGTTCACTCTAACTTTACAAAGAATTCAACTTCTTAGGATTGTTCTTCTGAAGGTAAGGGATTGGAAGACTGAAAGAACCATTGCTTTCTAAGGTCAGCAATACACTTCATGGGTTACTGGCCTAGGAAATGCTCCTTACTAAACTACTCAGTTTCTCACAAAGGAGAAATTTCTTTAACCGGGTCTGATAACCTTAAAAAATTTCAACTACAACTAACTTTTCATGTAATAGTGGCTGAGTACACCTGCAACCGAACCAGATGGGTTTCAGGGTTCAGATTTTGCAATATTTATATACATATGATATCCTGAGGTTGGAATACAAATCTAATTGTGGAATTCATTTGTTATAATATACATTCAGTCCAAAGGCAATTTTAAACAGTGTCTCCAATGTACATATACTTTCACTATTACTTGAAACATGATATATCAAACTGACTACTTGTGGTGTTAAACACAGTTGTCTAAAACAGGATTTAGATAATTTTAGATTTGGGAATTTTCAATTCTGAATGGTCACTATGTATTCTCCTATTAAATATTGGAGGGATGGAACATTAAACACATGGAAAAAAATTATTTCAAATGACAAGAGGTGTAGACTGAGCAATAGATAGTACTTAGGCTCTACTTCAGTTAGAACGATTCTGTATCCAATAATCAGTGCTGATGTGCTTTTTGATTTAGAATATAACAAAGCTAGATGCCAAAGAATAACAAAAAGAACATAGTAAGTGAAAAGAAATTATACACTAGCAATAACTACCTGTGTGTGTACATGTGAGTATATACTACACATTCCTGACATTCTAAGACAAAGCACTGCAAGAAAAAAAGGCAAAGAAATAATCCTAAATTACTCAACTGCCAACAGAAATCATAGTTCTACTTGTGGTTAGAGAAACATGTCACATTTTAAACACTGTTCACATATGACAGCTCCAGGACAAGATGTAAAGTATAAGAGAAGCTATCAATCCAGCAAATACAGGAGTTCACCCCTTAAACTTAGTAGTATGTATCAAAATACCCTTAATGGGTACTCCTGAAACTACAGACACTATCAAACCTATATATGCTATGTTTTTCCTAATATATATTTATTGGTAGAGTTTAATTTATAAATTAGAGACAGTAACAATGAATAATAAGCAGCAAAATTATACAAAATTACAGCAAAATTATATCAAGAAATTGTAATAAATGTAGTTAATATTGCCTCTCATAACCTCATTGTACTATCCTAAGTCTTCTTGTGATGGAGTGAGGTAAACAACGCCTGAGTGATCAGATGAAGTGAGGGGTACATGGTATAGACAACCTAATCTATGATGTACAAATTCTTTGAATGCAGCACTCTGATACCACACAAGTAAGCCTCATCCCCTGACATGAGTCTTAAGTAACTAATAGGTAGGTAGCATGTAGTTGGTCAGTTAGGAACAGAGTGAAGTTTCATTGTTCATTTCTGAAGCTTTTTCCATTCAGCATTTTAGACTGGGATGAACTATAGTAGAAAGTAAAATCACAGGTTTGGGGGAAAACTGTTATACTAGGCTGTCCAGGAAGGTCTGGAGCTGTTTATTTCTCATTATATGGATCTGAGTAAATTATTTACAGCTTGTTTTCCCACGTGTTAAAATGGAACTAATATCATCTATTCCAAAAATGAAATAATTATCCAATAATCTTATTTTTATTTCTGAGGTACAATGAAAACACCATTTCCACTTCCCTGCGGTCTTTAGCTAGCCCTAATCCAAAGGCCCCGGCTTATGAAATGAATATTTTAAAGCTTCACACCTCAGGAGCTCTTGATCCATAATCCACCCTCTTCTCATTTGCCACCCAGCACAGCATTAAACAGTGGTCATTAAGGTCTTAGAAGAACACAAAAGCCACAAGCAAGACAGCTAGGATCCCTAATTTTCACCATTTAAAAGAGAACTACATTCCTTAATCAACATCTTGTGAAGAGTTCACCTGAAGAGCTGTCCAGTCACACTGATTCCCATTTGACCCCATTCATGTCTGGCAGAAGTGAAACCTACATATCAACTTCTATAAGCTGGGATAACATGTCCCACTGTGTTTCTTCTTCTGCTTCACTCAGAATGTCCAAATGAGGCACTAGATCTTAAAAGATCTGTCAGGTAGTAACAATGGAATTAAGCCAGATTAAAGACTTTACAGTGGTTTTGTTTAAAACAAACAAAAAGTACTGCTAAAAATTATAGAAATGTTATTTAGTGAAAACTGGAAAAATAATGAATTTTTTATATTAAAAGTCTTATTAATTTTAAAAACTGCTCATTTTGCTAGGTACAACTGCTTATTCCTTGAACGAACTGACATCTTTGGGAAACTGTCTTAACTATGAGGTCAGTCGCTTGACTCAAGTGCCACTTTAACCTCTGCACTGCAAAGGCACAGGGTCAGAGAGATACAGGACATAAGTCTACATGAACCCAAGTCCTAAGTTTTAAGAAAATTATGACTTATTTATATTATCATGGAATAAATGAATAGTACGATATAAACAAAAATAAAAAAGAATCCACTCAAATTCTTTAGCATACTGTTGATTAGTGGTATCTACACATGTGTTCATTCACATAAATGATCTTGCTAAACAGTTCTATTAAACATAGTCATTCAAGTCATCCTACAATAGTTTTCAATTGCTAAAATGGCTTTCAATGAAAATTATCATTTAAATGATCAATAATACGTAAGTCACTAAGAAGATATTTGAGTGTTTTTTGATTTTAATACAGTATTGTTTCATAGCAATGAAGGCTGACAAAACAGTAATTATTCTGAATGCTATAAAATCAATGACCATATTCTACTCAATTAGTTGACAGTGCTGAGAGTTGGCTTTTGTGACTCCAAAATGTTAGTATCAAACTCTACAAATGTAGATAACATTAAAACATAAAACAGTAAGGACATGAAAGAACAGAGTAATCTTATTAAAATATGTCTACTAATAGAACTTCACTAAGCATTAAAAGACACCTTTAACACTACAAAATACAATCTGTTAACAAGAACAAGTCAATATGATGCATTCTTGTAAAAGATCAAACTCTAAGTGATGGGATAGCTCAGTGAGAACCCTTCACATATACAGTACCCTGGGTTCAATTCCCAGCACCACAAAAAAAAAAAACCACATTATTCCAGTTAACAAGTTTATTTTATACAGTTTAAGGTTTGCATGTTTTATTCTAAGTCATTCACTTAGAACTAATGATCATTTGTGCAACTGTTATTTTATTTTTTCGTAGTCTATGGAATACAAAGTAAGTAAACAAGATAATGGAAGGTATATTAAACCAACATAACAAAATTTTAGGCATAGATACACGGGCTTTTCAATTTTATAAAAATATTTTATCACTATTTAAAATACATTCAAAGAGTTTATTTCACATTATCAGTATACATATACATATAAGTGGGCCATGTTAAAACTTTTAAGACTGAATGTTTTTCTATATTTGACTGTCCACAAAAAGTATGAAACAGTAAACACAAATAAAATGGAACATAAATTAGATAAAGGAAACTTAAATTTTTAAAGAGAATAGCCTTCTAAATTAAAAGCTTATTTGTCTTGCTTTCTAAGAAAGTATTAGTAAGAGAGCCACCCAGTGTGTTCAAATCTCAAAAGGTCTAAACAAAATAACACGGTCAGCATCTGGTCAGTTACTGAAGAAGTCATGGCACCAAATTCATCACTGACCTTTCGTTAAGGGCACAGGCAGTACATATGGCTTATATAGATTTTCTGTAAAGCTATCATGTAATTTCTTTTCTTCTGATTTTATTAAAGTATACAATTCTAGCATGTCATCCTAGGTCTTTTTTTGAAAGCAGTGGAGATAAACAGTATTAAGTTTGCAGTACAACAGATATATTTAAAGAATACAACATAATTCCACTCTGCTCATACTGAATTAAGGACATTAAAACAATAAAACAAAGAACATCTAGTTCTTATACTAATTTTTTTAATTAAACCACCCAAAGTAGGAAGTTTTTCTAATTTCATTCAAACATTTAATTCACCACTTGGATTTCTAACTTTTCACCCTCATGCTGACCAGCTTTTTTAACTAGAAGAGAAACTTCCTACTCTCAGTGGCCAGAGAATAGATGAAAGAAGAAAAAGGAAGACTAGAAATAGGAACTGAACTCTTATTGCTTGCTCTGTTGCCTTTGTGCAATACATATAAACTACTATGTTAAGAGAAAGAGAAAGCAAGATTCTCACAAAATCCTTCACTGTAATTTTAGAAACAGATTTGAATTAGTACATGGAGGACATTACTCAGCCTGGTAAGCTGAATGGAGACCGCAGGTACCAGGCATTATCCAGGTGAGGTGGTATATGCTTACAATACTGGTAATTGGGAGGCAGAAAGAGAAAGACGGAGAGGTGAAGACACCTAAACTACATAATAAATTCGAGACCAGCCTGGGTTACATGAAGCCTCTCTCAAAACAAACCGAAAAGTGCCCATTACAAAAAGCCTATCCCTTACTTACCTGCCATTACAGAGTAGCCAACGAGCAAGAGAATAGTGAGGTATAATCTTCTGCATGACACTGGCCATCACCATGGTAACAACCAGCTGTATACCTATCACACCCTGTGTGAAAAAGGAAACAAATTTAACAATAAGTTAATTAATGTTTGAGGACCCTACTGGAAAATTCTCTATACATTTTGAAAACTATATTTAAAAAAAACTGACTTTAACAATAAAGTATCTCTTTCATGGACTGGAGAGATGGCTAGACGTTAAGAGCACTGGCTGCTGACTGCTCTTCCAAAGGTCATGAGTTCAATTACCAGTAAACACATGGTGGCTCACAACCATCTACAATGAAATTTGGTGCCTTCTTCTGGTGAGTAGGCACACATGAAGACAAAACATTGTAGACATAGAAAAGTAAATAAATCTTTTTTTTTTTTTTTTAAAAATTCTTCCTTTGGAATTTAGGCTTCCAAGACCACATACATAGTTTAAACTTAATGCACAGTACGGGATGTCACGCCCATAGACCCCTTCAGACTGCTACAGTATCACATGCAGACAAATCTAAGTGAAATAAACTAAACACTCAAAATTTATACCCAATAAATACTCTATATAAATTAAGGACATCTGGTCAATTTTGGTGAAAATTCTGAGGTGCTGAGAAGGTATTTTTTGTGTTTCATGAAATGTTCTGTGAATATGTTAGGCTCATTTGCTTTTTAATGTCTGTTAGCTCCGGTGTTTCTCTGCGGAGTGTTACTTTGGATGACCCAACTGGTAAGTGTGAGGTAGTGAAATCTCCCACTCAGTGGGAGTCATGATGTGAGGGTCAATATGTGATAAGCTGTAGTAGGGTTTCTTTTACTAACTTGGGTGCCCTTGTGCTTGTTACATAAATGCTATGAATTTAAATGATGTCTTGGTGGATTTTTCCTAGAAGAGTATGTAGTGTCCTGCCCTATTATCTTCTGATTGGTTTTAGTTTGAAGTCTATTTTGTCAAATATTACAGTTTGCTTCTTTGATCTGTTTGCTTGGAATATCTTTTTCTATTATTTTACCCTGACAGGATGTCCATCTGTGATGTTAAGGTGTGTTTCTTGGATGCAGAAAGGTGAATTCTAGTTTTGCTTTCATTCTGTTGGTCTATGTCTTTTTACTTGGACATTGAGACCACTGAGGTTAAGAGATATCAATGAACAGTGTTTGTTGATTACTGTTAACCGTGTGTGTGTGTGTGTGTGTGTGTGTGCGTGTGTGCTCTCTTGATTTGCTGGTCTGGGATTACTATTTCTTGTGTTTTGTCATGTGCAGCGCTTTTTGTTGAACTTGATTCATAGACAGACAGTACTTAAATTTAGTTTTATCCAGGAATGTCTAATTTTCTCCATTTATTGCGATTGAAAACAACCCAGGCTGTTGCCAAGACTATAGGTTGTCCTTGCCAAACTGATGACAAGGCCCTATTACTGAAGATAACACCTACAAAACTCATTAAACATGGAGAAGTCAACCTTGTGCCTACATAGAACTTTCTGCATACTAGCATTTTTGGTAAAAGGGGAAATGAAAACACCAGCACAGCTACAAATCCTTGGTCAGCAAAGGTGTCCTGCCTACAAAATATGCTAGTGGCAATGAGAGCACAAATCTTGGGAATAACCAGCCAATACTTGATTTGACTTAAGGCCTACTCCATGAGATGGAACCCTTACCCAACACTGTTTGGGTGACCAAGAATCTGAGACTAGATAGCTCAGGGACCGAGGGTAAAATCAAACACTACTGATCTAGGAAAAGAACACAGCATTAAAATGACTCCTAATAACATTCTCCTATCCTCATACATCAGTGCCCTTGTTCAACCAACATCAGAGAAGCTGCTTCCTAGACAGTTGAGAACAAATACAACTGTGAGACCCACAGGTAGATATTATGCAGAGTGAGAGACCTTGGAATAACCAGCCATAAGTGGGATACTTCCATTAAGTCCATTCCCTCAAGGCTCAGGAGATCTTGCAGAAGCTGTAAGCATAATAAAGAGCGCAAGAGCCAGAGGGGATGAAGGACACCAAGGAAACCAAGTCTTCTCCACCACAAGGATTCAAGCACATATGAACTCAGAGACTGAGGCAGAATGCACTGAGCTGCACAGGTCTGCACCAAATGAGGTCCTAGAGCTGAAAGAAGTTGACACATGCCCTATCCTTCACCAAGAAATAATCTCCAAGTGACAACCACTTGCAAATGAAAATTTAAGTTTTTCTTGGGGATTCTCAGAGAGAAACAAACTACTCTTACTGCATGCCCAGCAAGAGATGGCCAATACAAAGGAAACTCCAAGGGCATCTTTGGAGGTTCCTTGTCTCATAATGTTATGTCAAGACTTTACTTTTTTTAATTATATATACATATTTTTTTCTTTTATCCTCCATGTCTTTTGTGTATGTATTTATGGCTTCCAATTTGTCTGTTTTTTAGTGTAACTTCTAAGTAACAAGTGAGTCTGTATCTATACCTGTTTTTCGTGACTTTTCCTTCTGTTTGTTTTTTCCTATTCTAATGTGTTAATGTTTTTTTAATTTTATTAGTGCTTTTCTTATTTTATTTTACTTCATTTTACTTTATAATTGTCATTTAGAAGACTTTTTTTCCAATTAGAGATAGAAAAGGAGACAGAAGGAGTGGTGAGAAGGAACTGGGAGGAGTGGGAGGGGAAACTATAATCAGGATATATTATGTAAGAAAAAACATACCATTTTCAAGAAAAGGAAAAAACAATAAAATAAGGATATCAAATATGGTGAAAGTATTGATTTCTTCATCTTTCTCTAATTCACTTAACAATGGAAACATTATAAAACTTTAAAACTAGCAGGCTAGGCACGGTGGCAATACCTTTAACTCCATTACTCAGGAGACAGAGGCAAGAGGCTACATAGTGGGACCTACAGTGAGCATGGTGGTGAATGCTAAAGGAAACAAGAAGAAACTTGAGAGCCTGAAGTCAAGCTTGACTATCCCTATTGAGAGAGAGAGAGAGAGAGAGAGAGAGAGAGAGAGAAACACCAAGAAACAGAAAGACAAAAACAAAGCAGCTCTTTAGTTCAACACGACTGATCAAAGTGGACAGTTAAAGAGCATTAGACATATGAAGTGTAATGGCAGAACTTTGATTTTCTCTTCCATCCTCGATCTAATAGCTGTGTGACTTTGGCACACCATTTAAACCCTCTCCTCTGTACCTGTGTTTCCTTGTCTACAAATAGATAATGATTCAATTTACTTCACTCAACTGTTTACAGAGCAAGAAGTCCTCTGTATGACTATTATTTGCTGTTGTGATTAACACCATAAGGAAACAGGATCTCAAAGGAGTTGAGGTGGTTTTTGAACAGGATTACTATTTCAACTCTACTTTATTTCTAGATCTTTCAATGCCTTAAATTCCACCAACTGGATTACAGATCGGGCATCTTTCATTCCCGTCACATCCAAGGCTATATATTATTTTATTTCACATTCTCCACTCTTTCTCCTATTGCTCATAACAGAAGTTCTGCATCTTTGAACCCTGCATATAAGCACATAAAACTCCTAACAGTATGCCAGAAGAATGGTTTTCTCGAAATTATAAAATTAAAAAGCAAACCACTTTTAGTTAGTAAAGTGTTATAGACAAAGTGAGCCTCACTCGACTTGGCCTTGAAAAATTACAGTTGCCCAGAGTCTTCAAGGTCAGTGGTACTGGCTCTCACAGACACAGACAATGTGACAGTTCAGTCATCTCTGTCCAATAGTAAAACCATATTTTAGTTGTATTTAATAAAAGTCGCTACTATAAAAAGCTACTCCAATAAGATTTATCTAGAAGATGTATATGAAAGAATGTGATAAACTAGGGGAAAGATATTGCTTTTCTTCCTTCAAATCACAAACTGTAGTGAGATATTGCTAAAAGTTTTACTGCTAAAGATGTAGGCCATGTAAGTAATGATGGAGGAGGGTTAACTGTCTATGTGTTACTTTCATTGGTTAATAAAGAAACTGCCTTGGCTTTTGATAGGACAACAGCTTAGATAGGTGGAGTAGACAGAACAGAATGCTAGGAGAAAGAAGGCAATGAGGCAGTTGCCATGACTCTCCTCTCCGAGACAGATGCAGGTTAGGACCTTTCTCGGTAAGCCACCACTCGTGGTGCTACACAGATTTTTAGAAATGGGTTAGATCAATATGTAAGAGTTACCCAATAATGGGCCAGGCAGTGTTTAAATGAATACAGTTTCCATGTAATTATTTCGGGTATAAGCTAGCTGGGATCCAGGTGGCAGAAAAGCAGTCCGTTGCTCCTTCTACAAACAAAGTAAGACACAAATAATCCAACAAAAATCGGAGAAACAGTTTTAATGATCTAGATTTGAAAATAATGGCGCTGGGCACTGCTGAGGAGCTCTTCCCAGAGAGGTGAGTGGATGCTCGCCTGGGCAGCCTGCCTGTCCAGGAAGAGAGCACAGCCCCTCCCCCGTCAGCTCCTGCTGCAGGGTCTTCGGTGTTCCACGGGACCCCTACTTCCCCCCACTGCTGCGGGCCCTTTGTCTCCCGGGTCCTGGGAAGACCAGCTAGCCCTGCTGCACTGCTGAGGAGCTATTCCCAGAGATTGCTGAGGAGCTCTATCCAGAGAGTGCTGTGAAGTCCTACCCAGAGAGTGCTGAGGAGTTCTATCCAGAAAGTGCTGAGGAGTTTCATCCAGAGTGGAGGAGATGGGCAGGCGCCAATGCAAGAATTCCTCCAACAACCTGAAAGGCAACATGACATCTCCAGAATCCAGGGAGCTCGAAACTAGAAGAATTGAACACCCTACTTCAGAAGAAATAGAAGAAATCGACTCTAAGCAGATCTTTATGAAAATAATAGAGGAACTTAAACAGGAGGTGAAAATCTGCCTTAAAGAAATGGAAGATAAGTATAACAAAAAGATTGAGGAAATGAGTAAAGAAATGGAAGAGAAATATACCAAAAAGTTTGAAGAAATGAGTAAATCCGTAAATGAAATTCTGGGAAACCAAGAAAAAACAATCAAACAGGTAATAGAAACAGTTCAAGATTTGAAAACTGAAATGGAGTCAATGAAGAAATCACAAACCGAGGGCCGGCTGGCTATGGAAAATCTAGGTAAACAAACAGAGACTTCAGAAACAAGCATAACCAACAGAATACAAGAGATAGAAGAAAGAATCTCAGACTCTGAGGACACCATAGAGAAATTAAACACTCTGACCAAAGAAAACAGCAAATCCAAAAAATTCTCATCACAAAACATTCAGGAAATGTGGGACACAATAAAAAAACCAAATCTAAGAAAAATAGGAGTAGAAGAAGGAGAAGAATTGCATTTCAAAGGTCCAGAAAATATACTCAACAAAATTATAGAAGAAAACTTTCCCATCCTAAAGAACGATATTATTATGAAGGTTCAAGAAGCATACAGAACACCGAATAGACTGGATCAGAAAAAAAATCCCCTCGCCATATAATAATCAAAACACAGAGCATTCAGACTAAAGAAAGGATATTGAGAGCTGCAAAGGAAAAAGGTCAAGTAACTTATAAAGGTAAACCTATCATACTTACACCAGACTTCTCTATGGAAACCATGAAAGCCAGAAGATCCTGGATAGAGGTACTGCAGAAACTAAGAGACCATGGATGCAAGCCCAGACTACTTTACACAGCCAAGCTTTCGTTCACTATCAACGGAGAAAACAAAATATTCCAGGATAAAAACAAATTTAAACAATACGTAGCTACTAATCCAACCTTACAGAGAATATTAGAAGGAAAATCACAACCCAAGGAATCCAACATTCCCAACACTGCCTACATTAATTCAAACATCTAGCGACCCTTCACAAGCACAACTCAAAGAAGGAAAACACATACACTCTACTACCAAAAAAAATGACCGGAGTCATCGATCACTGGTCACTAATATCACTTAATATCAATGGACTCAACTCACCTATAAAGAGGCACAGACTTAGAGATTGGATACGAAAACAGGATCCAACATTCTGCTGTTTACAAGAAACATACCTCAACCACAAAGACAGACACCTACTCAGAGTAAAGGGTTGGGAAAAGGTTTTCCAAGCAAATGGACCTAAGAAACAAGCGGGTGTGACCATTCTAATATCTAACAAAATCGACTTCAAACTAAAATCAATCAGAAGAGATGGAGATGGACATTTCATACTCATAACTGGAACAATTCATCAGGAGGAAGTCTCAATCTTGAATATCTATGCCCCTAATATAAAGGCACCCACATATGTAAAAGAAACTCTTCTAGAACTCAAGGCAGTCATCACACACACACACTAATAGTAGGAGACTTCAACACTCCTCTCTCACCAATGGACAGGTCAATCAGACAGAAACCTAACAGAGAAATAAGAGATTTATTGGAGGTACTGAATCAAATGGACTTAACAGATATCTATAGAACACTCCACCCACATAGGAAAGAATATACCTTCTTCTCTGCAGCTCATGGAACCTTCTCGAAAATTGACCACATACTTGGTAACAAAGCAAACTTCCAAAGATACAAAAAAATATTAGTAACCACCTGTGTCTTGTCAGATCACCATGGATTAAAATTAGAATTCAACAACAATGGTACCCCCAGGAAGCCAACAAACTCATGGAAGTTGAACAGTCAACTACTAAATCACCCCTGGGTCAAGGAAGAAATAAAGAAAGAAATTAAACTCTTCCTTGAATTTAATGAAAACAAAGACACAACGTATTCAAATCTATGGGACACTAAGAAAGCAGTGCAAAGAGGAACGTTCATAGCACTAAGCGCCCACTTAAAGAAAACGGAGAAAGCACACATTGGAGACTTAACAGCACACTTGAAAGCTCTAGAAAAAAAAGAAGCTGATTTACCCAGGAGGAGTAGAAGACTGGAAATAATCAAACTGAGGGCTGAAATCAACAAAATAGAAACACAGAAAACAATCCAAAGAATCAATGAATCAAAAAGCTGGTTCTTGGAGAAAATCAACAAGATTGACAAACCCCTATCCAAACTGATCAAACGGCAGAGAGAGCACATGCAAATTAATAGGATCAGAAATAAAAAGGGGGACATAACCACAGACACAGAGGAAATTCAGAGAATCATTAGATCTTACTATGAAAGTTTATATGCCACAAAGTTGGAAAATGTAAAAGAAATGGACATTTTTTTAGATAAGTACCATATACCAAAGTTGAACCAAGAACAGGTGAACAATCTAATAGACCTGTTAGTCGTGAAGAATTAGAAGCTGTTATCAAAAATCTCCCTACCAAAAAAAGCCCAGGACCAGATGGTTTCAATGCAGAATTCTACCAGAACTTCCAGGAAGAGCTAATACCTATACTCCTTAATGTATTCCATAATATAGAAACAGAAGAGTCACTGCCAAACTCCTTTTAGGAAGCTACAGTCACCCTAATAACAAAACCACACAAAGACACAACCAAGAAAGAGAATTACAGGCCAATCTCACTCATGAACATCGATGCGAAAATTCTCAATAAAATCCTGGCAAACCGAATCCAAGAACACATTAGGAAAATTATCCATTATGATCAAGCAGGCTTCATCCCAGAGACAGGGCTGGTACAACATATGCAAATCTATCAATGTAATCCATCATATAAATAAACTGAAAGAAAAAAACCAAATGATCATTTCATTGGATGCTGAAAAAGCATTTGACAAAATTCAACACCCATTTATGATAAAGGTGTTGGAGAGACTGGGGATACAAGGATCATACCTAAATATAATAAAAGCAATATACAGCAAGCCGACAGCTAACATCAAATTGAATGGAGAGAAACTCAAAGCCTTTCCACTAAAATCAGGAACACGACAAGGCTGTCCACTCTCTCCATACCTCTTCAATATAGTGCTTGAAGTTCTAGCAATAGCAATAAGACAACATAAGGAGATCAAGGGGATTCGAATTAGAAAGGATGAAGTTAAACTTTCATTATTTGCTGACGATATGACAGTGTACATAAGAGACCCCAAAAACTCTACCAAAGAACTCCTACAGCTGATAAACACCTTTAGTAACGTGGCAGGATACAAGATCAACTCCAAAAAATCAGTGGCCCTCCTATACACAAAGGATAAAGAAGCGGAGAGGGAAATCAGAGAAACATCACCTTTCATGATAGCCACAAATAGCATAAAATATCTTGGGGTTACTCTAACCAAGGAAGTGAAAAGACCTATTTGACAAGAACTTTAAGCCTTTGAAAAGAGAAATTGAGGAGGATACCAGCAAATGGAAAGCAGAGGTCTTTCCCCTGCTCTTCGATTGGGAGAATCAACATAGTAAAAATGGCAATTCTACCAAAAGCAATCTATAGATTCAATGCAATCCCCATCAAAATCCCATCAAACTTCTTCACAGACCTTGAGAGAACAATAATCAAGTTGATATGGCAAAACAAAAAACCCAGGATAGCCAAAACAATCTTATACAATAAAGGAACTTCTGGAGGCATTACTATCCCTGACTTCAAACTCTATTACAGAGCTACAGTATTGAAAACAGCTTGGTATTGGCATAAGAACAGAGACGTCGACCTATGGAATCGAATAGAAGACCCGGATACTAACCCTCAAACCTATGAACACCTAATTTTCGACAAGGGAGCTAAAGGTATACAATGGAAGAAGGAAAGCATCTTTAACAAATGGTGCTGGCATAACTGGATGTCAACCTGTAGAAGAATGAAATAGATCCATATCTATCACCATGCACAAAACTCAAGTCCAAATGGATTAAAGACATCAACATCAAGCTGTCCACTTTGAACCTGATAGAAGAGAAAGTGGGAAGTAGTCTACAAGATATAGGCACAGGAGGCCACTTCCTAAGTAGGACCCCAGTAGCACAGACAATAAGAGAAACAATGAATAAATGGGACCTGCTGAAACTGAGAAGCTTCTGTAAAGCAAAGGACACTGTCAGTAAGACAAAAAGGCTGCCTTCTGACTGGGAGAAGATCTTCACCAACCCCTCATCAGACAAAGGTCTGATCTCCAGAATATACAAAGAACTCAAGAAACTAGACACTAAAACTCTAATTAACCCAATTAAAAAATGGGGTACTGATCTGAACAGACAATTCACAACAGATGAACTTCGAATGGCCAGAAGACACTTAAGGTCATGTTCAACCTCCTTAGCGATCAGGGAAATGCAAATCAAAACCACTTTGAGATACCATCTTACACCTGTCAGAATAGCCATACTCAAAAACACCAATGATAGCCTGTGCTGGAGAGGATGTGGAGTGAGGGGAACACTCATCCATTGTTGGTGGGAATGCAAACTTGTGCAGCCACTGTGGAAATCAGTGTGGCGGTTTCTCAGGAAACTGGGAGTCAACCTCCCTCAGGACCCAGCAATTCCACTCTTGGGAATATACCCAAGAGATGCCCTATTATACTACAAAAGTATTTGTTCAACTATGTTCATAGCTGCACTATTTGTAATAGCCAGAACCTGGAAACAATCTAGGTGCCCCTCAATAGAAGAATGCTTAAAGAAAGTGTGGAACATATATACATTAGAGTTTTACTCAGCGGTAAAGAAAAATGACATCTTGAATTTTGCATGCAAATGGATGGAAATAGAAAACGCTTTACTGAGTGAGGTAACCCAGACCCAAAAAGAGGAATATGGTATGTACTCACTCATAAGTGGATTCTAGCCATAGTTAAAGGTCTTTGGGTCTATAATTTGTGATCCTAGAAGCTAGATAAGAAGGTGAACCTGAAGAAAATTTATATAGTTATCCTCCTGGATAATAGAACTAGGCAAGATTGCCAAGCAAAGTCGGGTGCATGGGGGTGGGGGGGTGGAAGTAAGGGAAGATGGTTAGGGAGAGGGGAGTGGGCGAGAATTGGGGATGGCTTGGGGGAATGGGAGGGGGGGAGGGAGGAAGGATGGTTATGGGAGCAGGGAAGTTTATATAGCAACTAAGAGAGCCATTCTAGGGTTTGCAAGAGACTTGATTCTTGAGGGGTTCCCAGTAAAAATTAAATAAAAATAAATAAATAAATAAATAAAAAGAAAAAGAAAACGCTTTACTGAGGCAGGTAAGCCAGACCCAAAAAGAGGAATAAGGTATGTATTCACTCATAAGTGGATTGCAGTCATAATTAAAGGTCTTTGAGCCTATTATTCGTGATCCTAGAGAAGCTAAATAAGAAGGTGAACCTGAAGAAAATTCAGGTAGTTTTCCTCCTGGAGATTGGAAATAGACAAGAGTTCCAGGTAACCAAGGGTGCATGGGGGGTTGGGAGGGTAGTTGGAAGGGGAGGAGGTTAGAGAGAAGGGAGCAGGGGAGGAATGGGAAATGCTCGGGGGACTGGGAGGAGGGGAGGGAGGAAGGATAGATATGGGTTCAGGGAAGAATATATCTCAACTATGGAAGTCAGTTTAGGGTTTACTAGAGACTTGACTGTAAATGGGATCCCAGGTCCAAGGAGAGATCCCCAGACTGTTCTCTGGACAGAGGAGAGGGTGCCTGAACTGGCCTTGGCCCATAACCATACTGATGAATATTTTGCTTATCACCATAGATCCTTCATCTGGCAATAGATGGAGATAGAGACGGGGTCCCACGTTGGAACACTGGACTTAACTCCCTAGGTCCAACCGAGAAGCAGAAGGAAGAAGAACGTGAGCAGGGAGGGCAAGATCAGAGGGAACCTTCATCTGGCGATGGATGGCGATGCAGACAGAGACCCACATTGGAGCACAGAACTGAGCCCCCCAAGGTCCAAAGGAGGAGCAGAAGGAGGAAGAACATGAAAAAGGAATTCAGAACCGCAAGGGGAGCGATAACCCACTGACACAAGGCGACTGATCTAATGAGAGTTCACCAAGGCCAGTTGACTGGGACTGAAGGAGCACTTGATCCAACCAGATTCTCTGGAGGAGGCTGGATTCTCTGAATGTGGCTGGCCCGAAGTCTTTCTAAAAAGCCATTGACAATGACTCTGGGACTTGTTTCCTCTGCATATTCTGGATTTTTGGGGATCCAGTCTGATTGGATACTCACCTTCCTGGTCCTGGAGGGAGCGGGGAGGAACTTGAACTACCCACAGGGCAGGAAACCCTGACTGCTCTTAGAGATGGAGAGGGAAGAGGAGAGGGAGTGGGGGGAGTTGGAGGGTGTTGGGAGGAGGGGCGAAAATGGAAACTTTTATATTTTAATAAACTTTAAAAAATAAAAAAAAGAAAAATAAAAAAAAGAAAATGGAAAAAAAAAAGAAAATAATGACGCTGTACCTTTGTACCCAGCATTCTAGGGATGATGTTGAAAAATTCAGAAACTGATCAAATATGGAGACAGAAGAGAACTAAGGAACTTAACTTGAGAAAAGCAAATGCGTTTTATTTATATTTATTTATTTATTTGTTTGTTTTGTTTTTCCAAACAGGGTTTCTCTGTAGCTTTGGGGCCTACACAGGAACTAGCTATAGGAAAGCTGGTATATTCTCAGTATTCTAGTTCATGTATGACTAAAAACTGATCAATGCAAAAGTATAATTCTAATCTGTTCAATTACTATGCCACTTTCCTCTTCTGAAATGAAGTTGAAAATAACTTTCAAAACTCCATCTACCTGCTGTGCTAAACACACTCTTACACAACAGCAATCGTTCGGCTTTCCTAGAATATGTGTCACTGTTAGATGACTACAAACGTCATACTAAAAGAAAATCTAACTTTAACCCTAAAATAGGAACCTACATCAAGAGTTCATTTTAAATTTATGTGAAAAAAAACTTGACCACAGATACACTCTTTTTCATACACATACAGGAAAACCACCCAGAGTACATTATCAAATTATAAATTTTGGAGAAATGTTTCATTAATTTGCTATTTTACCAGTACTAACTTAGACATTAGCAATTTTAATATTCATCCCAGAATTGAACATTTTAAAGTCTCTTAAATGTCGGGAATAATTTTCCTTGTTTCTTTAACAGGGGATACTTAAATAAATATAACTCTGAAGTAAACAAATTTCACAGCAAAAGACTTATAATACTGATACACTGAAGCTACAAAGACTATCACAGTTGAATTTCAACGTGCCATGACAGAGCGGCCTTAATGGTTTTATTAATGCTTCAAAACAGTAGCTTGGCCAAACAGATAGTTCCTATCTGGATTCACTGCCTCTAGGTTCAGATTTCCTTGACAACTAAAACTGGGAAAATTAATTTATGAAATAGTTTAGGGACCCAAGACTTGGGTAAAGTCTACAGTACCTTGGGGTTACAGGTCTACTAACCTGAGGCCATGGACAGCAAGGAAGAGTTACATCTTTAGTATCGTGAAGAATGATCATTCAATTTTTGTCATTAATAGTTTCTGAGTAGGTTAAAAATCTTACCAGTGAAAACTAATTCTCCAATAAGTAAAATATATACCAAACACCAACTGTTTCTTCTGCTTGTCAGTAATGGAAACAAACTTCAATAGTGAAATACAAACATGCTGCAATTTTAAATTTCAAACTTTGAAAATTATGTCACCCTTGGTGAAACTGACATTTTGTTATGTTTCATTAAACTAGCTCTCCAGCTGACAAACAAATTGAAAGGAAACACACATTGTTTACTATTAGAGGGTATATTTGCATATAAACTTGGGACTCAGATCACCCCAAATGGTTTCAGTTATCATCTCCCTTACAAAAATAGGGAAAAGCTATTTATTACCCATCAACCCCTCCCCCCTTTTTTTGTTTCTCAACTGTTTAAAGCACTTTAGTGACTGAGATCAAGAGAGACTGAGACAGATTTCTTAAACGTGTAAAAATCATTTTTACTCCAAAAACAGGACTTGGAATTTCAACCTAGATTAATAAAAAACTTAAGAACTCACACTTTCAACATTTAAACAAGCCTGTAGACAATTAGCAAATGAAAGCAAAATTTAAATGACCAAAATCATACAACTATCTGCTTATAGACCTGGCACCTAATTTCAAATGTAATGATTTTTCTACTAAAGTCTACTGAATTTACCAAATTAATATGCATTAAAGAACAAGCTATTGTATGGTGCTTTAGAATACTAGAAGCAACTAATGCATGTTTTTTACTTTAATGAGCAGCTGGCACATACCTCAGATAAGAGATGCATATTATATTCAAAAGTGATAAGTGGATAGGATGTCTATGATAACACAACAAAAAGGAAAGAGAAGTTACGAACAAACTAACTATGAAAAGTTACCTTGGAAGGTCATGTAGTATTCAAGAGGCAGTAATTTAGTCAATCAACAATGCTAACTGCCTTAAGAGAAAGATTAGAAGGCAAAACCAGATATTAAAAGGTAGATTATCGAATTTAAAACTTAACATTAAGGCTATAATACCATGAAAAGTGGTATGATATGATGAATAGTTCAGAAATATTCCTCTGGATACCAAGAACAAACAAGGAAAGTCCAGCCACACTGGACAACTGGCTCAAACCTGAGAAGTGGACCTAAAGTAGGAAGTAGTGAAGCACCACTTTCTTACTTTAGTGACAAGAACTATGTAAGTCTGTGTCTGTGTCTGTATAGTGTAACAGAGATAAATTAATAACTTTGAACAATAATAAAGCACTATGAATCAAATCATATCATCATAGAAATAAGCATAAATCTAAAAAGCAGAAATACACTGTCTTGCTAGTTATAATAACACATGCCTATAATCTCAGCAAGCTGAAGCAGGAAGATTACAAGTTTGAAGCTAGACTTGGCTACAAAAAGTTGGTATTCACCCTGGGCTACAACTTGCTCCTAGCCCCTTCCCACCTGCCTTTCCGTCTTCAGTAATGAAATGTGTTCTCCTGCCTCATGACAACATCATGAGTTTAGCCAGACGCTATGATTCCCCTTCCCAAGACGGACGCTGGCTAAACTCATGCCAGTAAGCCACGACCTCATGGTGGCATACAGATTATTAGAAATGTGTTAGTCGGAATATGAGAGTTAGCCAATAAGAGGCTAGAACTAATGGGCCAGGCAGTGTTTAAATGAATACAGTTTCCGTGTAATTATTTTGAGTAAAGCTAGACGCGAGCCGGAGGAGAGTAGCCCCCCCCCCCTTACAACATATGTCAGCTGCTCCCTTGTTTCTGATGTTGTTGTGAGGCAGAAAATTAGATAGGCAGAGTAGACAGAACAGAATGCTGCCCTATTAAAAGGCCAAGGCAGTCTCTTTATTAACCAATGAAAGTAACACATAGACAGATGACCCTCCTACATCAGACATGGACTGACACTTCTAACACTGTAAACCAATTAAAAACAATTTTGTCAGGTTTTTTTTTTCACGGCAACAAAGCATCAAACTTGGAAGATATATAACTTTCATTTCCTGTTTGATGAAAGTATCACTTTGGAAGTCTAAGTAATCAGAAATAAGGCAATGAACACGTCATATACAAAATTAGACACATTAGTAAGCTGCTTAATTAAAGAGAAACTCTAGGACAAAAGGGCAGTTTAACCCTGGAGGGATGAACAGAGAGAGACCACTCCAGACAAAAATCAAACTGAATATGACTGAGTGTAAAGGATACAGCTGAGGAAGGCTCAATAGTTCAGCAAGTTGATTCCATTTGGGTGGGTGGTAGAATATAAGAAGTGGTAGACGGAAAGAATCACAAGAAGCAGCTGACAAGCCTCAGGGAGGCTTCCCAAAAAACACTTGGCTACAGCACAGCTTTTCAGAAAATATGTGTTTACTGGTGTGGTAAGGATAATCAATCTGCTTGAAGAAGACTGATGGAAATCAGGTTTGGAAGAATGCTATGACGTAATTTACAGGAAAACGTAAGCTGGTATGCATTACATTTACCAAGGACCCATTTAATTACTGTCTTAATGTATGAGTTACACAAGTAACCAAAAGCCCAGGATCCTTGGTGAATATAGCACAGAACACAGCAAGTAACACTGAAGGACATTTAACTTAGGCAATGCTTAAGACTGATTAAAAAAAAATGCATACAAGTAGATCTTTATAGTGTATAAAATATATTCAACCCCAAATAGTTCTGAATATGTTTTACTTGGCTACTTAAACTTTTGTTTCTTTAGACTTCCAACTGATAACACAAATCTCTCTGCTCTTTAGATAAAAACTAATGAAACACTACTCCTTTTGACATGTAAATACAAGTGTGATATAGCTACTAGAGCGAGCAGGCCAAGGAGCCAAGCAATGTCTAAGTTCAATGCGAAAGGACATACTTATTTCCTGGTATGTTGATTTCATCCAAATGTTAATCCATACCACCACTTACAAGCCAAAGGTGATAAACATTATTGTCTAGCATTACAGTAACCCTAAGGTAAAATTAAGCCTACCAAATGTGGTTGGGAAAGCCTGGTTCAAGGAATGCTATCTGACCTAGTCTGACAAGGTTAAAAATGGACCCCACTCAAGGGCCGCCCCAGTCAGGGCAACAAATAGATTTACAGCAGATCCATACCTACACTTCTCCCTAGATCCAACCTACCCTGCCCCCAGTCTCATCTCCACCTCTGTAGCAGAACACTTGCTGAGGTCTGCCTTTTCTCTCTGACCCTATCCCCAACAGAACACAACATCTCCTCAAAACTTCCTTCCTCCAACTCACCCCAGTATCCCAGCCTCCAACACCAGCAGGCATTTCCTGGGAACACACCTGCTAAACAAGCCAGAAAACAGGTAAGCCAGCTAAAGACTTTCATCACTCCCTCCTCCCTGTCAAATCCAATTTCCCAGCAGAACTCCTTGCTTCCTGTTCCCATGTCCTGTAGATCCATGTCCTGTGTATTCATTCCCCTTCTAAACTCCCTCCCCCAACTCATCACTCCATCTCATCTCCCAACTCGAGCAGGCTCAGACTATGCATGACAGAAAACCAGGTAGGCTACCTGTAGATTCTCCTCTCTATGTTCCACAGATCCAATATCCCAGCCTCAATCCCAGCTCTGTAATGGATCACCTGCTGCAGCCTCCCTTCCCCTCTACCCACATCTCCTATGGATCCCACAGATCTTCCTCTCCAACTTCCATCTCCCCACTTGTTGTTTTATCCCAGACTCCAACTCCAGCAAGTACTCTCTGTGAAGCCACTGACGACTCCTGCCAAGAAAGCAGGAAGGCCATCCGTAGCTCTTCCTCTCCCTTATTTCCTCTAAATCCACCCCCCAATTCCACTCCAAGAGCTATAGCAGAGCCTTTGTGGTGACCACTGACCATCCACTTCCCCATTCCAAGGAGACAAAGTGAGCATATCTTTGTTGACCATTGCTCTCCTCGACCTCTAGCCAGCCTATGCCCATTCCCAAGTGTCAGCTCCTAGTACCCAGAAAAAACGTTTTACCTGGAACCCCCAGTGGCCACAACTATCAAGTCCATAAAAAATTTCCTACCAGGAAACACATAGGTATGACACCCCCCAAAAATCTAGAGAAAAACAGAAACCAAGGAACAAAACACCCACCCAACAAAGCCAAATACAGAAATCAGCACCTATGCCTATAATCAACTCAATCCTAGATGCCTAGGATTAAAACCAGTGTTAAACAAGTGTTAACCAGTTTAACCAGTGTTAAAAGTCACAATAAAAAAAACACAGTCAGAGCAATGCATCCCTTCTAGAACCCAGCTATTCTACCACAGCAGGTCCTGAATATTCCAACATAGCTGAAGCACAAGAAATAAACCTTAAAACCACCTGTAAGAAGATTATAGAGGTACAGAAGAAGTTAATAAACCCTTTAAAGAAATCCAGAAAAAGAAAACAGGAAAAAAAACAATGTAAGAAAATGAATAAAACTGTCCATGACCTGAAGACAGAGAATCAATAAAGAAAACAACACACTAAGGGAATTTTGGGAATGAAAAGTTTAGGAACTGAAACAGGAACTACAGAGGCAAGCTTCATGAACAGAATACAAGAGACAAAAGGGAGACTCTCACAGGCTGAAGATATGCTAAAAGAGGATCATGAGTCAAAGAAAATGTTAAATCCAAGAAACTCCTGACACAAGACATCCAGGAAACTGGGGACACTAGGAAAAAATCAAACCTAAGATAATAGAAATAGAGAAAGAAAGAGCAACCCAGTTCAAAAGTCCAGAAAATGTTTATCAAAATCACAGAATAAAACTTTTCTAATCTAAAGATACACGAAGCATACAGAACACGAAATAGATTGGACCAGAAAGAAAAAGTCACTTTGGCATATAATAATCAAAACATTAAAAAACAGAACAAAGAAAGAATATTAAAACCTGCAGGAAAAAGATCAAATAGCATATAAAGGCAAAGCTATCAGAATTACATTATATCTGACTTCTCAGTAGACACTCTAAAAGCAAGATGAGCTGCAGACTCTGAAACACCACAGATGCAAGCCTAGACTACTAACTATACTCAGCAAAACTTTCAATCACCAAAGGTGGAGAAGATAAGATATTCCATGATAAAGTCAAATTTAAGCAATATCTACCTACAAATCCAGCCACACAGAGTGATGAAAGAACATTCCAACCAAAAGAGGTTAACTAGAACCATGAAAACACATGGAATAGTTGCACACCAGTAAAATCAAAAGGGAAATACCACACCACACACACCACCACCACCAACAGCAATCCACACAACAGGAATCAACCATAGGTCAGTGATATTTCTCAATACCAATGGTCTCAATTCACCAATAAAGAGACATGGACTAATAAAATCAATTCAAAAAACAGGATCCATTCTAAGAAGCTCCATCAAAGAAACATACCACAGCATCAAGGACAGACACTGCTTCAAGGCAAAGAGTTGGAAAAAACTATTTCAAGCAAATGGACTTGAGAAGAAAGTTGGTTTAGCCATTTTAATATCTAACAAAACAAACAGACTTCAAACGAAAACTAATCAGAAGCAATAGGGAAGGACATCACATACTCAAAGGAACATCCACGAAGATACCAAAATGACAATTTAAATTCTTCCATGATAAAGTCAAATTTAAGCAATATCTACCTACAAATCCAGCCACACAGAGTGAGGAAAGAACATTCCAACCAAAAGTTTGTAAAAGAAACTCTACCACAATTTAAATCACACAATGACCCTCACACGGTGATAGTAAGAGACTTCATTACCCAATTCTCGTCATTGAACTGGCCATCAAGATAAAAACTAAACAGAGAAAATACTGGAGCTAACAGATATCTAAAGAACATTTCAACCAAACAAAAGAAAAGACCTTATTAACACTTCAGGGAACTTTCTCCAAAACTGAGCACACAACAGAAGTGAAGAATTTAAAGACTTCTCGAGAACCCAATGAAAATGAATGCACAGCATACCCAAACTGATGAGACACAATGAAAGTGGTGCTAAGAGAAAAGATCATAGCTGGAAGCTACATAAACAAAAAACAGAAGAGAGCTCATATTAGGTATTTAACAGCACACTTGAAGCTCTAGAACAAATAGATGAAATCATACCCCAAGAGTAAATAGCCTGAAATAAACTCAGGGCTGAAATCAATAAAATAGAAACAAGGATATTTAAAAAGAAATCAATGAAACTAAATGAAATGGGTAATTTTCTTGAGAGGTACCACTTACCAAAGTTAAATCAAGATCTGATAAGTAATTTGTATAGACCTATAACCCCTAGTGAAATAGAAGCATTCATTAAAAGTCTCCCAACCAAAAAAAAAAAGTATAGGACTAGATGGTTTTAGCATAGGATCCTATCAGACGTTCAAAGAAGATTTGATGCCAATCAATACTCCAAAATTATTCTACAAATAAAAACAGAAAGAACATTGTCCAGTTCATGTTAGGAGGCCACAGTCACCCTGGTACCCAAACCACATAAAGATACAACAAAGAAAGAGAATTACAGACCCATTTCCCTTTATTAATATAGATTAAAAAAATACTCAATAAAATACTTTCAAATGAAATCCAAGAACACTTCAAAATGATCATCCACCATAATCAAGGCTTCATCCCAGAGATGCAGGGATGGCTCAGTGTATATTCATATTAGTAAGTGTAATCAACCATATGAACAAACTGAAAGAAAAAAAATCACATGATCATCTCATCAATGTAAAAATGACCTTTAACAAAATCCAGCACCCATTCATGATAAATGCCCTGAAGAGACTAGGGATACAAGGAACATACCTAACATAATAAAGGCATTTTTATTTTTACAGCAAGTCAACTGCCAACATCAAATTGAGTTGAATTTTAACTTTTTAAAATTTTCTCTTTTTAAAGAGAGAAACTCAAAGTAATTCCACTAAAATCGGGAACAAGACAAGGCTGGCCACTCCCTCCATACCTATTCAATATAGTACCAGCCAGAGCAACTAAAGGAGCTCAAGGGAATGCAAATTGGAAAGAAGGAAGTCAAAGTATCATTTATGCAGATGATATGGATGTATATATAAGTGACCCTAAAAATTCCACTAATGAACTCAAACACCAATGAACTCAAACACTTTCAGCAATGTAGTTGGATACACGATTAACTCACAAAATTCAGCAGACCTCCTACCTTCCAATGTCAGACTGAGAAGAAGTCAGAGAAATTAAACTTACCACAATTGGCTCAAATAATATAAAATAACTTGGGAGTAGTTCTAGCCAAGCAAGTGGGAGATTGGTACAATAAAATATTTAGGACATTGGACAAAGAAATTGAAGATACACGAAAATGGAAAGATCTCCTGTGTTCATGGATTAGTAGGAATAACATAGTAAAAATGGCCATCCTACCAAAAACATCTACAGATTCAATGCAATCCCCATCAAAACTCCTACATAATTCTTCACAAATTTTGAAAGGGCAGTTCTCAACTTCATATGAAAAAACAAAACACCCAGGACAGCTAAAACAATCCTGAGCAATAAAAACACACACACACACACACACACACACACACACACACACACACAATGAGAGGTCTAACTATTATTGAATTATAATACCAAGTTATAGTAAAAAAAAAAAGAAAAAAAACGTAATGAAAGGTCTAGCCATTATTGAATTATAATACCAAGCTACAGTAAAAAAACAAAACAAAACAAAACAATAACAGCATTAAAAATTGACACACTGATCAATGGACTCAAACTGAGGTCTCAGACATAAACACAAACATACCTATTGACACCTAATTTTTAATAAAGGAACCAGAAATATACACTGGAAAAGACAAAATCTTCAAAAAATGGTGTTGGTCAAATTGGATGGCTAATTGTTTGCACAAATCCCCACACATAACACAGTTCCAAATGGATCAAACAATCTCAATGTCAAACCAGGTACAGTGAATCCGACAGAAGAGAAAGTGGGGACTAGTTCTGAACACACTGGTACAAAGGAAGCCTTTCTGTTAACGAAGGCACCAAGACCGACAATTAATAAATAGGACCTCATGAAATTGAAAAGCTTCTGTAAGGCAAAGGACACCATCATCCAGACAAAGCAACAGCCTACAGAATGAGAAAAGATTTTTTTACCAATCCACATCTGATAGCGGCCTAATATCTAAAATATATAAAGAACTCAAGAAGCTTGACATCAAAAAACAACACAATTAAAAATGGTGTATAAATCTAAACAGAGAATTCTCATTAGAGGAATCTGAAATTGGTGGAAAACACTTAAATGTTCAACATCCTTAGCCATCAAGGAAAAGCAAATCAAAACTACTTTGAGATTGCATCTTACATTGTCAGAATGGCTATGATCAACGTAATAACACAAATGACAGCTCATACCGGTAAAGATGCGAAATAGGGGGAACTTCACTCCTCCACTGTTGCTGGGAGTGCAAACTTGTACAGCCACTATGGAAATGGTAATGGTGGTTCCTGAGGAAGATGGAAATCCATCTACTTTAAGACCTAGCTATAGCACTTCTGGGCATATACCCAAAGGATGCTCCATCCTATGACAAGGATATTGCTCAGCCATGCTCATTGCTGCTCTAGTCATAACAGCCAGAGATTGGAAGCAACCTAAATAATGTGGTACAATGGAGTTGCTAAAAAAAATTACATCAGACAATTTGCAGGCAAATGAATGGAACTAGAAATAAATCATTCTGAATGAGACAGCCCAGATCCAGAAATGTAAATATGTTTGTTATGTATTCACTTATATGTGGATATTAGCCATTAAATAAATGATAAGCAACCTACAATCTTTAGACCCAGAGAGGTTAAGCATGGAGGCAGGAATTAAAGGGGATGCATGGATCTCCCTGGGAGAAGGAAATAAGAGTAGACCGGGGGCACGGCAAGATGCTAATGGAGAACCACGTGGGGACTGGGAAGGGAGATAGGGTTGAGGAAGAGAATGTGGTGAGAGATAGTTACATGGAGGCCCAAAAATGTGAGCCTATTTCCACCTTGTCTAAAGGTCAGAGTTGAAACTGACTTTTGTTTCCTTCAAGGTTATAGTCTGTTTCTATCTCAAACAAAGGCCCTACCTTGATTTAGATCAGAGTTCTGTTTTCTCAAGGTTATTGGCAACAGGTGTGACTAATATCTAGCCCATGATTTCAGGTATTGAAAAGTGGATCTATTTCTACTTCAAACAAAAGTCTAAAGATCCAACTAAGTTCCTACTCCTTTAGGGAGATAACAGCAGATTCCACACAAGGAGTGGTTTGCCTACAGAATGTTGTGATCTAGGGTAGGAGTATTATTTGTCTTGTTCTAGCAAAAGAATGTTTAACTAAGAATGTAGCCCACAACCTTCAACTGGTCTGTTCATTTCCTTATATCATGCTAATACAGTTTTTTTTTTTAATCTTACTCCTACCGTTTAGGGTGGGGTATTTTAAAGCAAAAGGAAACTAAATGCAGGTGGTTTCAGTATTCACTGGAACCCCTCCCATACTATCCTGTGCTTCTGCTGGTTATTTTCACTTCATCTTCATTCTCTTTACTTATTTTTCTAAACCCCGTGCCCCTAACCTGGTAAGTGGGATGGATCCTTGTCCAAGTTGGTCTCCAGTACAGCTAGAATTAAGGGATGTTTGAGGTACATAGTGGAAATTCCCTAAAATACATGAAGAGGATCCTAAGGAGGTTTCCTAATAGTGGAGGTAGGTGATGGAGTCCTTGCTGGCCATCCCTTGTCATCAAGCAAGTCATACTGTAAGGGTCAAATTTGAACTAAACTATTAACCACCCATTTTATGCCCTCTCAATGATCCCAAGTTCTCCCAAATTTCAGAAACGAGTGGAACTTCACCCTGGATATAATTGATGAGGGTAAGATTGATGATAGCTACTAACGACATGGCTAATGGCAGCTACTAACTACACGCCTCAACTAAGCTTGATGTATTTTTAACTACTTTACTCTTCAATTCTGTACCTCCCCTCACTATAATCAATCAGGTTAAATGTCAGGGTTTGGGAAACCCTCTGACAGGGCTGTGATCCACTTGTGGTTTTCCCTATATAAACCCTAACTTGTAAATGCTCAGGACCACTCTCCTCCACCCGCTGTGCCCGAGTGTTGGACAGTGGACCAAGCTCAGGCTTGTAATCAATTAAACTCCTTTGTGTTTGCAACAGATACCGGCTTTGTGGTGGTCTTGCTTAGGGGTCTCACAACACAGGCACACTACTACTAGTACTGAGACTGGTTGCATTCAATTTTGTTGTTGGCCAAGTGGGTCTCATGGAAATCCTCAAACAATCCAGGCTGTTGCTAAGAAAAAGGGTTGTTTTCTGCAAACTGACTGGGGGGGGGGGGGCCCATTGCCAGAATATAGAGAAATCAGGTTGGAGCTTACATGACGTCTTTATCTCTGTTCTAGTGTCTTTGATGCAGGAAAGTACTCTGCAGGCCACCAAAAGAAAAATCTAAACACTAACCACCTACAAAACCTTTGATCTACAATTTGTCCTGTCTGCAAGATATGTTAAGGTAACAGTGGCACAGAACTTGAGGGAGTAGCCAATCAGTGTCTGATTTGACTTGAGGTCCCTTCAAGAGATGGACCCCATAGCCAACACTGTTTAAATGACCAAGAACCAGACACTAGATAGCTCAGAGACTTAAGGTAAAATCAAATACTATGGATCTGGGAAAAAAAAAAAAACTTTTAAAAAAGTAACAATAAAATGATTCTTAACGATATTTTACTAAACTCATAGATCAGTGCCTTATTCAACCATCATCAGAGAAGCTTCCTCCTGAAGCAAATGGGAACAAATACAGAGACCCATAGCCAGATATTACACACATGGTGGGGGGGTCCTCATCAGATCCCTGCCCTCAGAGCTCAGGAAACCCTGCAGAAGAGGAAGTAGAAAGAATTTAAAAGCCAGAGCTAACAGGGGACACCAGGAAAACAACGCCCTCTGAATCAACTAAGCAAAACTGCTATGAATTCAGAGTAAAGCAGCAAGAACAAAGCCTACAGGTCCTCTGTATATATATTATAGTTTTAAGCTTAATTGATGTGAGATTCTCCTCTCTATGTTGTGAATTGGTTAGTAAAGAAGCTGTTTCAGCCTATGGCAGGGCAGAAAAAAGTCAAGCGGAAAATCTGAACAGAGATCTATAGAGAGTAGGTGGAGTCAAGGAGATGCCATGTAGTTGCCAAAGGAGAAAGAGGCTCATCTTGCTGGTAGACCACACCATCATGGCAATATACAGATTCATAGAAATGAATTAATTTAAGATATAAGAGTTAACCAGAAATATTCCTAAGCTATTGGCTAAGCAGTGTTGTAATTAATATAGTTTCTCTGTGATTGTTCGGGTCTGAGAGACCAGAAAACAAACAAGCAGTCTTAAGAATAAGTTTGACATTTGATATATAATATTGGTTCATTAATTTATGAATTCATATCAAATAGCTGACAGTTAACTATCTTCACCTATAAAACAGTCACTTGATATTGTTCAATTTATTTCTACAAATAGAAGCCTATGTATCAACTAGGACTTGAGCTCAAAAGATAAATTTTAAACCAAACTGTTTACAGATTTTTTTAGTTTGCCAGTATCAACATTCCATTGACAAAATGCTTTTCAATTTCTTTAAAATAAAAACGTATACATTTTACTATTTTCTAACTCAGAAAAAAAAAAAGCTAACATTTTAAAACTGAAGTTCTGAACTGGAATGATGGCTCAGCAGTTAAGAGCACATATAGCCAGGCATGGTGGCACAGGTCTTTACTTCCACAGCCCAAAAGGCAGAGGCAGACGGATCTCTGAGTGCCAGAACACCTGGGGCTACACAGAGATCCTATCTTAAAAGGAACAAAAGAAAACCAAAAACAGTGTACACTGCTCTAGTAGAGGACCTCAGCTCAGTTCCCAGAGGACAGTTCACACTGCAATCCAGCTCCAAAGGGGTCCAGTACTTTTGGCCTCTGTAGGAGCCTGAACTCATGGGAACATATCCATACACAGACACAGACAAACACATAATTTTAAAATAGTAATGAATATTTTAAAAATTAATAAAACTGATGTTTAAAAAGTATACATTTTCAAAAAATGCCAAAATACAAAATAATTTCTGATAAGTTAAAGCAGTAATGGAGCATAATGCATTTTATGACAGCTTATTAAAAACTAGCAATTCCAGACTTTTTGATAAAGATGATAATAAAGACATATATGAGAATTGACTAAATTAAGAAATAACAGAAGACATTTGTTCAATATAAGCTGATAGAAACAGTAAGAAAGACAGCAAAGTTAAAGATACAGTTTCACAAGAATAGATGGCAAGCTAAGTAAATACAATTTACAAACCATTCTAACATATTGGTGATGACATTAATATTTATTTTGAAGGATATTTGTCCAGTGATAGTGGTTGAATAAATTATGCAATACCTCATAGAAAGCAATACTACTGCCTTGGTTAGCGTTTCTATTGCTGCAACAAAATACCATGGTCAAAAAGCAAATTGGGGAGGAAAGGACTTACACTTCATCTTTGCTGTTCATCACTGAAGGAAGTCAGGACAGAAACTCAAACAGGGCAGGATCTGAGCTAATGCAGAAGCATGGAGGGGGGAGCTGCTTACTGGCTTGTTTCCCATGGCTTGCTTACTCAACCCATCTTCTAATAGAACCCAAGACTACCAGCCCACGGTTGGCACCACTCACCATTGGCTGGGTCCTCCCCCATTGATCACTAAATAAGAAAATACCTTACAACTGGATCTCAAGGAGGCATTTCCTCAGCTGAGGTTCCTTCCTCTGATGACTCTAGCCTGTGTCAGGTTGACACCCAAAACCACCCAGTACAACTACAGCCATTAAAACAGTGATAAAGAACCAAGTATCTCTGAAGATGTCACTTAAGACACTTCATCTCTAGCCAAGACATGAATAAATGTTCCATCATTGTACTTAAAAGTAACAACAAATGGCCCAGCGGAAGAAGACATCATAAATCCTCCCACTTCCCTTAACTGTGAGAATGTTTTCTGACACGGCAGAAAATGAGTCTCTGTGTCTAAATTTAATAAAGCTATTCGCGAAAACAAAATATATTTGATTGTGAGAAACCATCTTGTTCAAAACAATTTCAACTCAGTCTTTAATGTTCAGTTCCTGTGAAACCTTCTATAATTTTCCCTTTTCTACCTAAAACTAGTAAGTATACCTCCCATCTGCCACCTGGCATACTCAGCTGTGCCTGCTGACCACTGATGGAAAGAGCTTCCCAGCTAAAACTGTGCTACCCTCATTTCTTCCACCCCACTGCACCTCGGGAGGTTATCCTGGTAGTTTTCACATGACAAGATAAAGGCAAGGTGTGTGATGATTACCTCAATCATGTATATCACAACCATGTTAAGTGCACTTATAGTTTCTAAAACAAACTTAAATTAAGAAATTCAGTTATAATTCAAAGTGATAAATAGAAAAGCCAAGAAACTTTAAACATATATCCCAAAATTAACTATTGTGAATATTTTAACAAATTAAGTAACAAACACACTGTACCTGGAGTTCTGGCACTAGCTACACAATAATTAGAAATGTTTTCTCTCCCAGACTTATTTCTTATCTCTAAAAATCTGGCAAATGATCTCTCAGATCCCAAGCAATTCTTACTGTTTATGACTGTAGCAATTTTAACCTAATACACATCTAGCACTTAGAAGTGTTAAACCTGAGGTTTTCAACTAGTGGTAATACATAATTATCTTTTCCTTAAAAGGACTGAATAAGCTACAATTTATAAGAAACTTAAAAGGAAACCAAGAGTTGAGCTACAGAGACTTATGACTTACGAAAGCCTAAAGCTTTATTTTATTTTTGAAACCCATTGCAGAAACTTAGTCAATTCTCTCTTTAAACAACTTGGGTTTTTGTTTATTTGTTTTAATGGTACAACATTTTTCTCTAATCAGTGGGTATGAAGAGAAAGTAGCTGGTGATATCACATAGCACTGGGGAAAATGACATAAACTTTCATATCTGAGGGTGCGCTGCGCACATCTGTAATCTCGGCACTTGGGAGATTTTTATCAGGACATTGGTTCAAGGCCTGAAGTCCACATTGGAGGGAGAGGTACAGAGAACATAAGAACTATAACGACCAAAAACACTTCTAGATGAATGATTAATAGATAAATTATAAAATAAAATGCAAGCACACAATAAAATTAGCTGAAATTATACTAGAAAATAGTCTCAATCCTTAAAAAAATGTCTTAAAATTAAGATCACAATCTACAGTATAATGAAATGTTTTATGTTTTTTCCTGCGTTTTTAATGATCAGAAAAACATGATGACAATTACTTCCAAAATTTAGTTCCCAAGTCTTCTACATTTTTTGTCTTAAAGAATATAATATAAATTTTAAAAACCTTAGCTGGACATGGTAGCATACACCTGTAATCCCAGCTCCTGGAAGGCTGTGGTAGGGCAATCAAGAGCGAGGCAGCAGGAAGGATAGAGTAAGTCCCATACTAGTCTAGTCATTAGCAAGAAACGGTGGCAAAAACCAAAAAGCAATTCCTATAAGAAATTAGTTTTCTTTTTGAACAAGGCTAAACAGAAAGGAATAGTTCTAGTGACAGAACACTTACACAGACATTCCCACAAGAATGAAGAATATGAACTATTTGTAATTAATCACTTATAATCATCATAAATATGGTTCAAGTCTTTGTAATGATAAAAATATTTAAATATGACAAGCTAATGGAGTTTTGGCTTTGGTGGAAAAAAATCTCCCAGTGTGACTTTCCTTCAAAAAAAAGAAAGAAAGCAGAAAACAGAAGGTGACCTTGCTTTTCAAAAGTAGACCGTGGCATTAGAGCCAACAATCAAATAAAGATTACAAACACCAGTTGAGCACGACACAGTGTGGAGGACAAGCAGATAATTCAGATAACTGGGATTATTAAAGACTACTTATCACAGAGATAAAAATGTGAAGTTTGCTTTAAAAGGTAAACACAGGGTTGTACCTTAGTAGTCAAACCCTTCCCTTAGCATTTCGAACATATTAAAACTAAAACCTTATGGTGCTAAGTATTCATGGCAGGCATCAACTGTTGGCAATCTACAATGAAATATACATAAAACAGAATCTGCTAACGGTTCCTCATGACATGCTTGCTGGCTGCACTGGTAAGGGTTTCCTTTCCTTTCTTTCCCAGTGCCCATCCACATTAGCCACCTCTTCACCATCCAAACCTCTGCACCCAAGAACTTGATGCAAAGATACTATCACTGCCACTCAGCAAGTGTTTGAACCTGAGAAATGTACGGCAGAGTAACTATAAATATGAACCAACAGTTATAAATTTATATAAAATATGACATGTTTTTAAAATGTGACTTCTCTTGTAACTCAAATACAAAGTTGTTGAGCATAAACAAAAAGACAATATCTCATCAAAAGTCCTACTTTTCCTCTGAAAAAAGATCTCTGTGCTGATTAACACATTAGTGGTGGTGAAGAAGTGACACAGAGAGATGGTCTTTGGGTCGGATGACCATATGGAAGGGAAGAGTCTCTAAGAGATTAGAGATTTTACAGCTCCCATGGAAGTAAAATTTCAGCTTGTAATTTCAACGGTCATTACCAGTTCATGGAAGGGGAGGGAGACAACTGCTGGAGACTAAGGGGAAAAAGCAGGGTGCCACAGGATTGGGAGGAGTGTGATAAAGAAAGCCTACAGTAATGAAGGAGTTCCAGTTCAGGGCTTCACATCTCCATCTCCTTCTCACTCATACCCTTCACATCCATGTCCAGACTTAAATGATTAATACTCTGGTATAAAGGAATCTTTTCCCTGGATACAGTTAAGGCAAAAGAGACACTAAGGAATCTACACTGTGACTCACTGTAGCAGTGAAAGAAGTTGAGCACTTGCCTTAGAAATGGCAACCATACTATTCCTAACAGTAACAACTAATTCCTGTAATACTATTTGTTATATTAGGTATCAACTAGACTTGGGAAGATTTTCCAAAAGTAAGTATATAACAGCTATAAAAATTACTACTTTGTTTTTCTTTCTTCTTTTTTGTGGTTATAGAAGTTAGAAATCTGCTGGCCTGACACCTGGGTACCCTGTCCCTTTAAGAGATAAGCTCCGTCCACTCCCAATCTTTCCCCTCCAGCCAGGCAAGGGGATCTCCCACCACTCTGTCTATCTTTCTTTTAGAGAGGCAGCTTCTGTCTCTCCCCCTTCTTCCCTATCCCCTTCTCTCTCTCTCTCTCTCTCTCTCTCTCTCTCTCTCTCTCTTTCTCTCTCCTTCTCTCCCCCCCCCCGAAATAAACTTTATACCCAAGCTCTCTCTGCAAGGCCCATCTATCTGTATCCCACCAGCCCAAAGGACCAGCCCACTGCTATCCCTTGTGGGACCACCCTGGGGTCATGTGCATCATGAATGATAACAATAGGGCCTGAATTTAGGGTCTTATACGTGTTGGACTATGCAAGTCCTCTGCCACTGAGTGATCTATCTCCAGCCTACTTGGAAATTGGGTAGAGTACAGTGTCCAGGCTGGCCTTACACTCTATAGTCCAGGCTAGCTTGAATCGGTGATCCTCTTGCCTCAGTCTCTAGAGTAGCTAGGATTTTAAGTTTGAACCAACAGGACTAACAAAAATAATCTGATTATTTCTTATTATAATATTATTTCTATAAGAAAATGGTTTTTAATCTTTAACATTGGATTAAACTTTTGAAATCTAATTCTTTTACAAGCTTATCAAATTAAGAATAATTAAAAAATAATTAAAAAATAATCAGCCTGGCTAAGCAGCACAGTGGAACAGGAAAACAGGCTTAGAAGTCAAATTCTGTCACTGCTATTTCTTTGGACAAGTTCCTCTAATTTTGTTGTGCCTCAGTCTATAAAATGGAATTAAAAGAACATAAAACCCCAGAACTTACATACTTCATAAGGATTTCAGTGAAGTTCACTTTTAGAACACCTGATAAATTCCAACTGCTAAATACACTTAGCTATTACAGTTACTGATGAAAAGTAAAACTCAATTTTGATCACCTGTAGTGCTTTGAAAGTCTTTGGCTTTATGGACTCTCTTAGTTTCCTTCCTGCTGCTGTGATAGCCTGACAAAGGTAACTCGGTGAAGCCAGGGTTTATTGACTTGCAGTTCTAGCTGCAGTCTAGCTGAGCAGAGAAGGAAGAGGCAGGAAGTGAAGTCAAGATCACCCAGCAGGGAACCAACAAACTCAGGCTAGTGATCACCTTGTTTTCTCCTTCCTGTGGAACACTTCACCTACAGAGAGGGGGCCTTCCTACCACAATTAAGGTTAATTTTCTTAGGAAACACTGAAATTGCTCTCCCCTTTCCCCAAACCTTACACTTTATGCCAGAAAACCACAAATGATATCCCATCTACTTTAATAATAGAATTACTCTTTCAGTTTAAGAGTTGTGAAGGTACAACTGAGATTATTGGCGTCTGAGGTATATTTTTCTCAGAACTTGAATGAGGCAGAGTACTTTGTGGCACACTGTGAACCCAACAATAATAGCAAGGTTGCAGAATACAATCTAACATACAAAAATCAGGTCCTCACACCAGCATAGACCAAGACCTTGTCTTTAAAACTATCTTAGGCCCTCTTCCAACCTTCACAGCCATCAGGCATGCATGTGGTACACATGTATGCATGCAGGCAAACCACCCAGGAACAACGAAAGTATTTAAAAATAATTTAGTCCACCCTGTTGGTAAAAGTTTCCTCAGATACTGAAACATTACATTCTTTAAGGAAGAAGCTTTCAAACACAAAGGTGAACAACTCAAAATAGCTTTAGAAAGCCCCTGGACCTAACCAGATTCACTAGGCCTCCCCCGGGGCAGAGTAGGCAATAAAGCTGAAGTGTCCCCCTCAGATAGAAGGAAGCCAGGCTGCAAAGTCTCAGAGCCCACAGCAGCTGCCTGAAGAAGCTGCCACACTGCCCGGAAGAGGTTCAGACTAACTGAGGCACCTGAATCAGACACTCTCCCACCTGCTGAGCTGTCTGCAAGCTATGAAGAGTGCTCCAAATTCCCAATTTTGTGGACTGCCATCTATGCTGGGGGAGGGGCCTGGTGATACAACTGTCTTAAGAGTCATTTCTGCTACTGTTAGCAAGCCCACACCCATATTCCATAAGTAACTCCAAGAGAACTCACCAAGTTGGACTTTGGTGATATCTCTACTTAGGTCTGCCATGGGCTCCCTATCTGGGATGAGTAGACTTGTGTCTCTCCAGGAAAAGTTTTGACACATAGCAACACTCCTGAAATTCACGTACCATGATGGCAGAGCACTTGACTGGCAAGTACAAGCCCTGGGTCTGTCTTAGAATAAAGAAAAGAGAGGGATAGAAGAAACAGTAGGAAAGGAAGAAGAAAACTATCAAGACACAAAGACATAGGGAAACCTTAAATAGTTATTTCAGAGCAGAAGACAGTCTGCAAGGATTGTGGTTCCAATAATACATCATTCTGGAAAGTCTTGATTACAGTGAAAAATATCAGGGGTTGCCAGAGAAAGGGAAAGATGAAGTATGAATTAGTAAAGCATAGAGACTTCCAGGGGTGTTAAAATAACCTTACATAATAATAATAGAGACAGCATGATCAATTAATCCAAACCCACAAAAAGTATATTAAAAATGAGACCTGGGCTGGTGACATGGCTCAGTAGACAAAGGTGCTTGCCACTGCCATCAAACCTGATAAACAGAGTTCTATCCCCTGAATCCATGTGGTAGAAGAAGAAAATCAGCTCCCACTAGCTGCCCTTTGACCGCCATATGCACGCTAAGGTGGAAGTGCACACAAGCAAACATGTTTTTTAAAAAAGGATTCCTAATACAGAAATAGACTCAGGGTGATTATAACATATCAATTGTACGGAACATACCATTCTGAGATGGGTACAGTGACACATGCCTACAATCACAGCACAGTGGAAACTGAGACAGGAGGATCACAAGTTCAAAACCAGTGTGGGCTATACAGTGAGAACCTATCTCCAAAAATAAAATGAACTTTTTTTTTTTTTTTTTGGTTTTTTGAGACAGGGTTTTTCTGTAGCTTTGGAGCCTACACTGGAACTCACTCTGTAGACCGGGTTGGTTGTGAACTCCGAGAAATTCACCTGCCTCTGGCTCCCAAGTGCTAGTATAAAGGACGTAGGCTACCACCACCCGACAATAATTTTATTTTTTAAAAAAGGATAGGTCAGCTACACTCCACAGCAGCACCCACGCCTGTAAGCAGCTGGACAGCAAAAATAAGACTCTACTTGTGGATTTAAAAAAAAAAGAGACAAAAACATGGAATTAGCAGATAGGGAGGTGGATTGGAGAAGAGCTGGAGAGAAGGGGTAAATATGATCAAATCTGTTGCATGAAATTCTTAATGAGTAAAAATATATTATTTTTAAGACAGTAAGGAGATATACCACAATGATGAAAGCTACAAATAGGAAGGACATGTAAAACAACCGAAACTTAGGCATGCTAAGCTAATCTGAAGCTCCTCTTTAAAAAATACCTTTCAGGGCCAGAGAGGTGGCTTAGTTGTTAAGGACACTGCTATTTTCCCAGGGGACCCTCATTCAATTCCTGGAAGCTGTGACCACTAACAACCACTGTAACTCCAGTCCCAAGGAATCCGACCTCCTTCTATGGCCTCTACAGGGCACTGCATACATATACATGCAGGGAAAACACCTACATACATAAAAATAATCAGTTAATTAAAAATTAATTGGGTTAAAAAACAAAAGCTTCAAGGGGCTAGAGATGGCTCAGAAGTTAAGAGCACTTTGTTGCTCTTGCAGAGGATAGAGATTGGTTCAGAACACTCACATATGGATTCAGATTCACTTCACAAGGACTTGAAAACTGTTGTTTTACTATAAATCCAGAGCAAATGGTAAAGTATGGTTTGTCCTCTCTAAAATTCATGCTAGAGTTTAGTTTCCATTGCATTAAGAGGGTAGAAGCTTAACAGAACTCATGTTTCAGAGTATTGTCATTGAGATGTGATTACAAATAGTTAAGGTCATCACAATAAAGTCCCTATATTAAATCAAGAAGAGAAGGAAACGAGAGGATGCATGCATTCACAAACACACACCCCTCTCCCTCATCTCTTGCCATATGATTACCTGAAACACCTCACTACTGCCAGTAAAATCATCACTAGATGAGGTCCATCAACCTTGGCCCAAGACTGTGAATCACAAAACCCATTTCTCAGAATTTACACAATCTGTGGTGCCATATTATTAGCGATGGAGAAGAGAATAAAACAAGTGGTATATAAAAAGAGAAAAGTAGTTTACGTTTTAGGGTTATTTCTACAAAGGTGCTCATGGGACAAGCTAAATTAACCAAATACTAACTGGGGAAATAACAAGTCTCAATACAAGCATCCACTAGGCCTCTTGAAGGACAAAAAGAGCAAGGAACAATCTCAGTAAAAGGAAGTCAGAAAACTTCAGAAGAAACTTAAATCTCTGGCACTGCATGTTTAATGCTAAAACCTCCTTAGAATCTGTATTTCAAATTGCATGTCTGATTTTCATTCAAAGGCATAAGAACTTCTAATAAATACATCCCATCTTCCACTGTGTATGGCCTGAAGACTCCTTGTTTAAGACTTAATTACAGAATTTATTAGAAATAAAACTCTGAGTTGGGAGTGATAGCTCATACAATAAGCCCAGCACTTGGGATACTGAAGTAGGATAGTAGGGAGTTGAAGGTCAGCCTGAGTTATTGAGTAAGAACATGTTTCAAAGTACAGACTCTGAAATTTCACTACTCAATAATGGGGTCCAAATATACATTTTTACCAAGAATCATTGGTTTGGGTTTTTTTGTTATTTGTTTGTTTTGAGGTTGAATCTTACCACATAGACCTAAGTAGCATGGAATTCACTGTATACTAGACTGGCCTCGAACTCACAGGTGCCACGCTGGGATGAAAGGGATGCACCACCATACCCAGACATTCTTAAGTAAAAGTATCCTAACACTCTTTCCGGTTTCATTAGAAGCCACCTATTCTATGACTCCCCCCATTTGGACTCAATTCATTGATCTGTGCTGTATGTATTTCTCTCCTAACGTGTAGCACACCACATCATCTCTGCCCACCAGTAGGTCCTCACTAACTGACTATAGCAAAGCTTTCCGTCCCCACAGCTAGCTAACAGCAGCTAATAACTATACACTGCTACATCAACTAAACAAGCCAGGGAACATGCACAACTCAACATGTGAGCTCAACTTTACTGTTCTCTCACAAATTAGCATGAATACGATTTCCATCATGACAGAGGGTATAAAAGAATTAGTATACCTTTAATAAATTTTCTATAGACTATTTTCACAAACTGAAAGCCAAATATAAGAAAAAAGGTTTTAAGACCACCCAAATCATGTATAAAAATATTTTTTTAAAAAAAGAGAATGAGGCTTAAAAAAAAACAGAGCTAAAGAGCCAAGAAAAACAAATCTTAATCAGAAATATCTATATATTATGAAACAAAGTACTAAATCATTGAATATAAGAATCAGAAGATGACTCAAAGAATAACTCTACTTCTTTTGTCAAGAATCTAGAACCTATTGTTTTTTAAAAATAATTTTTAAGTATTTTACTTGCATTTTATATACCTTGACATTTTGCGTGCATGTATGTCTGTGTGAGGGTGTTGGATCCCCTGGAACAGAAATTACAGTTGTGAGCTGCCATTTGGGTATTAGGAATTGTACCCAGGTCCTCTGGAAAAGCAGCCAGTGCTCTTAATTGCTGAGCCATGTCTCCAGCCCCAGGAATCTAGAACTTCTTACAGAGTTGAGGAATCTTACCAAAATCATGTAACTAATGGGAAGACTGGGTCTTCAGAGTTCATGGGAGGTGCTCACTGTATGGTTAGCAATTTAAAAGAAACGCTAATTCAACTAAGCTACATTCTAAATTCAGCCCATCCTCACTAAATTCAGCCCATCCTCACTAAATTCAATTCTCAGGACTCCAAGCACTGACTGCAATTACATACACAAACATGATCAATTCTATAGCTGTGAACAACTTCAGTCAAACAACTCAAAAACAAGGTCAAGGTCACAATGAAGACAGTTAACTACCCAGCCTGACATTGTGAAAATCACCAGATTAGCTGGAAATATACCTACTTCTTTGAAGCTGGAAGAGTAGAATTCAGGGAACACATTCTGATCCAACTTCTCTGTGACTAGAACATATTGAAAATTTTTATTGACATTCTATTGTTAACTTTCTAGACTAAGAAGTCAAAAACTCACTTTACATTTAAGAAACTGAGACCAAGTTCATTAGATATTACCTCAAGTATACCATTGCCTGTTTCCAGACTCTGCATTCTTCCTTCTGAAAAATTTGAAGTGGTGGGAAGGTTGGCTAGATTTTGATTCCTTCCAGTTCTAATGTTCCCTCTCTAACTTCATTATGCCAAATGAAAACAGAACTCTCTTAAGGAATTTAAGTCATATTATGCAGAGGTACAAAACATTTTTTTTAAAAAAATCTAAAAGAAATGTAAGTCACCTGGTAGAGTGCAACAGGAACCAGATGAGTTTGAAAGATTTTATTCTCAAGACAGTTCAAAAGTCCTTCTAAAATCATCACACACAACAGTTAAAACTGGCAATATTTGTCTCTGAAAAACAGACACGGCCAAACTGGGAGTGGTGGCACTTGCCTTTGATCCCAACACTCAGAAAGCAGTGGCAGAGGTATCTCTGAATTGGAGGACAGTCTGTTGGACATAGAAGGCGACATGGCCAAATGAAGCAAGAATCAAACATGGAAGTGCCTGCGGATGAGGGTTTGAAATCTTTCATGTCAGTTGTCTGTTCAACTATCCCAGAACCCTGTGATCTTGGAAACATCGAGTCTGCTTTTAAAATCCTCTTATGTTCCAGAACATAAGAATAGTTTACTGCAATCATGTTCCCTACACAACTACTTGCCCTCCTCCCATTTTCCTAGAAAGCAAAACCCAGGCCTGTCAAAATTCCATTGCTCATTTCATAAGTTAACTTACAAACTGTGTGATCAGTCAACACCCACTGCTTCTTAACTAAAGTTGATGAAAATTTCCTTTCTAGGTCCCTAAACTTTATCCTGCTTTCAGCCTAAAACAGTGCAGGAACTCTCAGGATGGCTGGCCTCACAGTAAAACACACACCCTCTGCTTACTGCCCACCATACTCCTTTCCATTCTATCTTCCCACACCAGGCTCTCTAAGAAATCCTTTTCACCTAACCTTTAAGACACTTGCAAATAGTCTGTCTGAAGCTATTCTCTCTGCTGTAATTGCTCTTTTCTCAAAACAATACCTTTACAAATTTTCCTTCTGTTTAAATCTGTTGATACTCAACTTGGATACTGTCCTTTTAGAAATGACATTATTTCCAGTTCTGAAATAGTAGAGTTTTAAGAAAAGTCAATTTTATCTTACGTGCCTAGCGTTGCTTGTCTCCAAGAAACAAACAGGCAATGTCCAAAGGGTACTTCTATATTCTTAAAATCTTGGTCACAAGCCCGCAGCGGGAAAAGTGACAAAGGTGACAGGGACAGGTGAGAGCTGAGCAAGGTCATCGGGGGGCTACCTGGTGCCACAGGCCACGAGCGCTGCGGGCTACCAAGTCGGGGCACTCCGACAGACCCGCCCCTCCCGCGACCCCACGGGTCCCTGCCGTGGCCGCGCGCACTCCGGGCAGGTGGGGGTCCCGCCGGTTCACCCCAACGCTCCCGCAGGTTCCATTCAGCGCAGCGGCATCAGCCGGTCCTTTCACGGACTGACCTCCCCGCCCTTTCCTCCTGACGGCCGTCACTCTGGTCCTCACAGAAGGACTCACCATAACGCCGGGATAGGTCGTGAGACCGACACTCGAGAGTCGCCGGCAGCGTCCTGAACCTCCCGCTCCAGGGTCTGCAGAACGGATCTCTCGAAACCGCGAGGGAAAAGGTCTTCCGGCTCTGCCGGAAGTCCTGCCCGCGCGGGACAGGAAGTTCCTCCCTCTCCTGACCGCCCGCGACCCCACGCCACGCGGAGAGGAGGCTACGCAACGCGTCCTCTAAAGCGACTTCCGCGGGGACCGGGCTGGGGCGGGGGGCGGGGCTGACCTTGAGAGCGCAAGGGCGCAGGCGCACAGGTAGGTGGGCGGGGCGGGGTGCCGAGCGCGCTGGGTTCCTAGGTGGGCTGGGCGCTGTTCCCCGAGCCGGGGTCAGCTGGGTGGGAGCAGATCTCGCACCTTCTCGGTTGGGTGAGGATAAAGCGTGACCTCGCGGCTGTATTCGTTTCTAGGTAGCTCAGAAATCGTCTAGGTCAGCCAGCGTCCTTTCTGTCTTTCGGTTTTAATTAAGCGGTACCTTGAAGTCTTGGTTTAAAACCCCGGTCCTGCCGACCTCTCTTAGGGAATTTGACCTTTGTAAGTTCTTTGCTCTCCACAGAGGCCAGTGGATATCTACCAAGAGCAGAACCGAGAAGAAAATTCAATGTGGACGCGTCCCACCTACTTAATTCCAATATGAACAGAAAAGACATTATAACACGGCAAAGAGTGAAATTCTCATGCACACATGGAGGGGGTGTCCCAAAACATATATTTTTGGAGGGGACAAAACCATATGTACTGGCGAACTCTATATTGTGATGAGAATTAACATTGGAGGCAAGTTTGAAATAACTACACAGAGCATCATTGGTTCAGAAATTTATCCGACAGTTTGAGAAGCCTTATCGAAACTTTGCCTACCTTAACCTTCATCCATGAGATATCACCATAATGTGATTTTCGTCCTGAAAGAGTACCTAGAAGTAATGTTGTTCAACCTGTAAATGCCCAAGGGCGCTAGGAATCACTTCTGAGCCACCTAAGGAAGTTAGATGGGGCTGTTTGAAAAGGGTACAGGAGACAAAGTTTATAACTTGTTAGTTTTCAATTAGGTCAGGGTGGGGGTGATAGAGAAAGGATAAGAAATGTCACAAGCCGCTGCAACTCCAGTGGCCTTGGGGAGTAGTTTGTGAAATAGATTTCTGTTGATGATCAATCCAGAACTTACCCCCAAGGGTTCTGTTTCTGCTCTCCTGAGAAAAGGTTGTAAATACGGCTCCTGGCCAACTGCGGATGGTTGTGTGTGGTAAAGACGGATTGGGCTGTCTGCTGGGGTATCTGGGGGAAGCAGTTGAGGAAGAAAAGGTGGAGGAGAGTGGCCCTCAGTGACAGGCCCTCAGCCTGTCAGTGGCATCACATTCTCTGAAGTCTTACTCTTTCATTTATGACATTGTGGGTCTTGTTGCTGTCCTAAACCTGGAAGCCTCATGGAGGTTCACAAAACATCTCCTATATGACAGTAAGATGGAAATTATTAACAGTGTAGACTCCATTCCTGCCAGAGTAAAAGCAAGAAAAGAAGTCATGCAGTTTCTGCTATCTTCATTTGAGTAGACTGTCATAGCCTATGCTCTTTCTTTTCTGCATGGCACATTGATCGCCAATCCTTGGTTAAAATCCTTTAATATCACATGATTATCTCTGTTACAAAATTATTAAACAAGTAATATTTTAAAGATTAGTTTGTGTATGTTTACATTATAGCTACATAAAGTCTTTTATCCTATAAAACAGTATTTTCTATGTATCGCCTTTCTCTTTTTTTCTTAAAATAATGAATTTACCACTTCCCATTTCTTAAGTCAGTAGAGGTCTTTGATAAAGTTTCAGATACAGAGAATTATGAAAGGGAAGGGGGAGATGTTATGGTAACAATTTAAAGATCTTTTTGGCAAAGAAGTCATGGATACAATCTAAAGAAAAGTCTTGGCTGTTACCATTTGGTTTGTGAAAACTTAGAAATGTCTTCTTTGAGAATTGATCTCAAATATGTGTAAATATCAACAGAAAGCTACTTATCAGTGCCCATTCTGATCTGAAACTCTTATTAAAATCTATCACTTTTTCAAAGTTAATTTCTGTCTTTTACAAAATGTATAGATTTGTTTCACCTCTTTAAAAAGTTCCATTGTTTTCTTATTACTAAATGTGATTATGTGCTTTATTCTGTGATTTACATTCCTTTGCTATTTATCTGTGGCTATGTGGTCCTTGTGTTTTGGGCTTTTAGTCCTGTAGTAAAATTGTACTTAAAATTCTTTATAGGCAATAGTAGGAGCAATTGTGTTCCAGTAGCAGTAAAATATTGGTCATGCTGCCATGTACAGTTAATGGAAGATTATGTAATTGTTCTAAAAAGCCACTAGTCTCAATAGTGAAAAATGGCTGTCTTTAAGCTAGAGGAGGGTCCATGAGTGTGGAACCTCCATGATCTGTTTAGTGCCTTTGTCAGAGACAGAAGAGCTGTTTCCCTTTTAGTCAGCACCATGTGAGAACAGAGCAAGAACTCATCTACCCCATGAAGAGGGCCCTCTTCAAATCCACTTTTGATCACTATGAGAATCGATTTTATGGTGATATATGTTCTCAACCATAATAGCAGAAAGTATAGTGCACTTTCTTAGCTCTTTGTGCATGCCATAGCTATCACTAATGTCTGATAAAGTCTAGAGAGCCCCCTTTAGCATAATACTTTTCAGTACTAAAATAAAATACATCAGATTATAATCAATTGTGTGTGATACAGCAATAAATATGTTAAGTGTAGGCATGTACTTCTAAATTAATTTTATTAATTAATGGAGGATCTAATTGTAAAATTCTGGAGTAAAAACTATCAGTTGTGTCTTGAGACTCATAACTATGATAATGTGATAGGAAAATATAACTTTTTATAGGCAAAAAAAGTGACCAGTACAGTAGTAATACTGATGTATTGTCTATATTCACTATTGGAAGAAATTAGGTTTTATTTAGAAGTTAGCGAAAATAGTAGGACTGGGTCATTGGGAGAGCATTTGGTTAGCATGTATAGAATCCTGTGTGATCCCCAGCATGGGAGAGCATTTGGTTAGCATGTATAGAATCCTGTGTGATCCCCAACATGAATAAAAACATTAGCAGACATGACTGCAGGTGTGTGTCAGCATGAAAGTTTTTGGTGAGCATGTTTGAGACCTTGTGTTTCATGCTCAGCATAAAGAAATGACAGATATGGTGTGGGTCAGTGGGAGTGTAGGGAAAGAGGGCCAGCCGAAGAAACCCACTCCGGTCCTGAAAGCAGAACTAGTGAGAGAAACACACTCTGGATCTGAGACCTGAGCCAGTTAAAAACACTTGTATCCCTGAACCCAGAACCAAAGAAACACACCCTAACTCAGGAACCATTGTCAAAGAATTATACTTTGTCTCTAGAATCAGAGCCAGAAAGAAATATTCCCTGGCCCTAAAATTAGAGCAAAAAGACTAAAATAAGGACCAGTGAAAGAAACAGGATCTGAAATCAGAGCTATCTCTGCCCATGACCAACTGACCAAAGAAACCAACCAACCCCTGAGCAAGAAAACCAACCAATAGCTGATCAGGAAAACCAACCAATCTCTGAGCAGGAAACCAACCAATCCCTGAGCAGGAAACCAATCAATCCCTGAGCATCCTCACTCTAACCCAGAGCCAGTGAAAGAAACACATCCAGGTTCTGAAACCTGAACCAGTGAAAGAAACACACCCAGGTTCTGAAACCTGAACCAGTAAAGTAAACACTTTATCCCTGGACTCAAAACCAAAGAAACGCCCTGATCTGAAGTGAGTGCCAAAAAACCCCACACTTTATTTCTAGAATCAGAGCCAGTGAAAGAAATATGCCCTGATCCTAAGATTAGAGCCAAAAGCCTAAAAAGAGCCTGAGAAAGAAACACAGTTTGGCCCTGAAATCAGAGCCATCTCTGTCCCTGACCAACTAACCAATCCCTGAGCAGGAAAACTAGCCAATCCCTGAGCAGCAAAGCTTCCTGAGAAAATTTCACTCCTAAGAAGCACTAGAAAAGCCCCTCTTCCTGTTCAGTTGCAGGCTGTCCTTTCGCATCCTGGCAGTGACAGCCACTAACTTGGACTCCTCCTTCCCAAAGAAATCTCTTTCTTTAGAGTCTTAGGTGAATACCTTCATTCACCTGTGCAGAAAACAGAAAAACCTTGCTGAAACGTTGGCTTATCGGTAGCCAGAGATTGATACATATCTGCAGGGGTTTCCCCCTTAGCAGGGTGTGTCAGAAGTAACATACTGGGCCTCAGAAGAGTGCTCTGAGGAACAGAGCAAAGCTCAGCTGTAGAGGCTCTCTGGTGAAGAGCAGGATTGCTATATCCCACCGGGAAAAACATTCCTCACCACACCCCAGCTTCAGGTAGCCTGGCTTCCCACAAGTCAAGATACCTCTTCCTCCAGGGATGAGCTGTCCTATTGCAGCCCCAGCTTCCAGAGCTGTCCTATTGCAGCTCTAGGTATTGCCTGGCTTCCCGATAAATCAGGATACCTTTGCAGGTCCAGAGCTTTAACACTCACACTTGCTTATAAGGAGAGCACTCGGTTAGTGTGTATCAGATCCTGTGTTTAATCCCTGATGTAAATAAAATAGCAGACAGTAGGTGGTTAATATTTTTCTCAACTTAATTAAAGCCTGCTTTATGATTTTAATCTTACTTTGCAGAATTCCTGACATATATTTTACTTCAGAAAGACCATCTTCACAAAACCTCTTACTTTCTGGCTTGAGATTATATCAAAAAGTCATATGCAAATACCTTCAGTTTATTAGAGTTTATTAGTGAATTTGTGAGCTGAGAAGTGAGTCTTAGAGCATCCAAAATCACATATAGACAAGAGGAAATTTGCAGCTGATACAGACGGTTTTATGCCTATCTATCTCAGACATTTACTGCCACAGGCTATTCTTCATAAAATAATTTATTGTTGATACATTACCATACAGCATATGCAATTTTTCAATACCTTTAGCTGTGCCATACTCAGAAAAGGAAATTCAGATAACTGAACACACTTAAAAGTTTCCTTGAGATAAAATTTTAAGAAGCAAAGTGAGGTTTTTCACATGCTTTTCTTATGCTTTAGCATTCTGGCACAGCACCTGGGGAACCTGACACTGACCAACAACGAGGAATTGCTCGTCTAATTGAAAGTGGCAGGAACCTTGGGAGAAAGCAATAGCATACCAAGGATAATTATAAAAAGTAGCATGAACACTAAAGCATAGTGTTAAGAATCCAAAGCTCCCAAATGAGGTTAGACTTGAAAAAAAAATCTAAGAGAGGACAAATAATGGACCTTTTACAATTCTGCGCAGAAGCAGCTAATCATGGGTGAGCCATGTGCAGCTTCTCGTACTGCCTTAGTTTTGAGAGAGAGAGCAGAGCTCCCTGTCTGGCTCCGTTAGTAACAAAGGAAGCACACGATGACATGGTGAAAGAGCCGTGTTTGCGTGTCAAGAACCTGGGTTTAATTTCTGTCCACACTATTAAAATGTACTGAGCTTCTCCAACAACCCAAGCAAAAACAGAGCCCTGCTGCTAAGGCTGGCCATCACCAAACTGAAAGCATCCATATCTCCAAACATGCTAGTGTGACACACGTGATAAAGAATATGTTCTTTCATCGCCCTGTTAGCAAAGTAACTTGGAAGTGACCAGTTGGCTTCATAGTCCTTGTTTGTACTTTCCTTAGCCTTGGTCTGCTTATTGAGCCCACCCCTTATCCCTGCTTATTGGCTCACCTATATTATAGAATGAGACACTACCCAATTTTAGAAATATCTATAAAAACCAGTCTAGTCTTTAAGATAAATGTGTTGTGATTTTGACATTTGGCAACAAATAATTTTATTACTCCAGGTAGGTGCTCTTACCATCTATAAGATGGACATACCATTTCTCATAGGAATTTCCTGAATAATAGAAATAACGCATTTAAAGCATCGAATCAGGCTCACAAATTGTCTAGTTAAAGTTGTAGTGCTGTGAAGGAACACCATTACCATGGCAACCCTTATAAAGGAAAACATTTAATTTTGGCTGGCTTACAGTTTCAGAGGTTTAGTCCATTGTCATTATGGCAGGAAACATGGTGGCGTGCAGGCAGACATGCTGTTGGGGAAGGAGATGAGAGTCCCACATCTTGACCCACAGGCAGCAGAAGGAGCCTGTGTCATTAAGACCTTAAAGCCTGGGCACATAAGACCTCAAAGCCCACTCCCACAGTGATATACTTCCTCCAATAAGGACACACCCACTCCAACAAAGCCACACCTTCTAATTGTGCCATTCCTTATGGGCCAAACATTCAAAGACATGAGTCTGTGCGGCCAAACCTACTCAAACCATCACACAAATAGTATCTAAGAAATAGTAACTCCAACTAGCTGTTTCTCCTCAGTTAAATGGTGGTGAAAAGCAACTCTATTCCTAAATAGCGAAGGCATTCTGACAGTTCCTAACAGTTCAAGCTTAGATTGCATCATCTGCTATGGGAGTTCCATTCCAGGCATTGGAGGGAAACTTAAAGGGGTCTGAGAACAGCATTTATTGAAGGGATTGCAGGAAACAAATAGAGCAAACTAAACCAAACCTAAGCTAATGTATATCCTTAGGGTAAGAGATGAAGCTATTTTTAAAAATATGTATTAACGTTTATGTGTGTGCTTCTGCATGTGCCTGAGTGGTAGATCCTCTGGAGCGGGCGTTATAGGCAGTTATGACTGCCTCATGTGGGCACAGGAACCAGACACAGGTCCTCTGTAAGAACAGCACGGGCTCTTAACCCCTGAGCCATCTCTCCAGCTCAAGAAATGGAAGTCTCATGTGCCACATAATGATATTTTGGTCATCAGCATGTCATATAAATGATCATAGTACTTCTGGATTATTATATAGAGAAAATTTCTATGGCCGTGTGATGTCAGCCATCCTAAAATTGTAACTCATTTTTAAAATTGTAAAATTGTTACGTTTGTGGTAGTTTGGTGTAAGAAAACGCACTGTACTGTTGGTTGTATAAGACTATAGTCCACACTTGATAGCACTTATCTCACTGGTTTATGTATTTGCTATGTGTTTTAGTTTCTTAAATCCCTTTGACAACAGACCTGACAAAAGCTACTTAAGGAAGGAAGACATGATTTCAGCTTATAGTTCCAGAGCTGGAATGCCATGGAAGGGACGGTATGGGTCCGGAGCAAGGGGCAGCTGGTCACATTGCCTCCATGGCCAGGAGGCAGAGTGATGAGTGCCTATAGTCAGTTTGCTTTCTCCTCTTCATTCGGTCCAGAACTCTACACAGGAGAATGGTGTGGTCCACTGTTACACTGAATCTTCACCTCAGTTAACCCAGCTAGATACTTTCTCATTGACACAGCCAGAGGCTTGACTTATTGGTGACCCTAGGGCCTGTCAAGTTCATAACACCAACCATTACGATGTGCTTTTATCACATTTGAGTGTAGTTTCTACTTATTTAAAAACTTTACTGCACCAGAAAGATAGTGCAATGGGTAAAGGTGCTTGCTGCTGAGTCTAACAACCCGAGTTCAGTCTCTGAGACCCACAGATGGGAGGAAAGTGTACCAACTCCCATAAGTTGTCCTCTGACCATACACAGGCTGTGGCATTCACCACACCCTCACATAAAATATAAATAAACTTAAGATAATTATAAAAATTTTACTGTAAAACAATTTACTGTGATGAGCCAGAAGTATCTCTGATATGTGTTTACCGCATCTCTTGATTCCTTCGAGAAGATGAGTTGACTGACCTATGTCTTTGAGCTCTGTGTAAGTATAGCCTATGTCCATTTGCCCAAGGGACAGAGATTTCCAAATATACAGAAACAAAAGAATAAATTTACTGAATAAAGGTTTAAGTGGAAATGTAATACTTAGAAACTAAGGTGGTGTGGAAAGAACAGGTCTCTTGATTTCTTTAAGGCAGTAAGAGGCAGTTTGAAAAGGAGAGAAAGCTTGAGACCTTATACAGGAAGTAGTAGTTAATGATGGCCCTTATAAGGTAAATCCATATCCTAATCTTTGCCTTGTGAACATTATTTCATCGGGAAGAGATGTTATTAAAAATCTTTGGTTGAGATTATCCTGGATCATTTGGTGAGCTGTAAATCCAATAACATTTTTATATGACAAAAAGGAAAAAAAAAGGGATTTTAATCATAGAAACGGAATGGGATAATATGGCCACAGATCAATGAACACTGATGTTTGCCAAAAGTGGAGAAAACTAAGAACGTGTTCTGGGATCTCAAGAGGTAGTCCAAGCCTAGGAATGTAAGCCCCTTGAGTCACAGGAGTGGCCAGGCCCCTCCCACAAGGACCTCTAACTGCCAGGTTCCGCCCACTGTGTACTCTTAACTGCCCTAACTGCTGGACCCTGACTCCATCCTATGGAGTAAAAAGCCCAGTCTCTGGACATGAAATCCCATTAATCTCCATCCTGGAAAGCTCCACCCACTTTCCAAGAAACTGTATCAGTCTACTGCTCTTTCTCACCTGAGCAGAAGCAGCCACCCTCCTACGTTTCCCTCCCAATAAACCTCTTGTGTAAAGTTTGTTGTGTGATGTGATGGTGCTATTTCTTGTGTGATGTGATGGTAGTATTTCTTGTGTGAAGTTTGCTGTGTGATGTGATGGTGGTATTTCCTGTGTGAAGTGATGGTGGTATTTCCTGTGTGAAGTTTGCTGTGTGGTGTGATTGTGATATTTCTTGGCTCCTGGGTGCCAGGATACCTTTCCAGTAGAGGTGTAATTCTTACAGCTAAGGTCATGATTTTGGAGTCTTGACTTAGAATGCCAGGAAAGGCAATCTTCCTGTTTTTAAGTGGTGAGAAGAGGAGAAAAAAAAACAAATGGAAAGATAAAGAAAAGAAAATAAAGGGAAGGAGGAAAGAAAGGAAGGAAAGAGTGGAGAGAAAAATAATTAAAATGAAAATATTGCTTGAAGAATCTCGGAGCAAAATAAAAAGAAGTTAAGCTTTATAATGTAATATTGCTTGATTTGCAAGCACATAAAAATAATTAATTTCTTTGTTTTATATATGTGTTTCTCCTATACAACAAAGTAAGTGATATGATTCAGCTGAAGGTTGAAGGCCTCAAAACCTGTAGGGTCAATGATGTCACTCCTACCCCAAGGCTCGGCAATGAGGTCAGTGAGTGCTGTCATAAATCCAAATGTTCAGAACCAGCTCTGGTATCGGACAGGCTAAAGGACACTGATTCTGTAACGCCAAAGGAAACCATTATTAGAGTACCTGTTTGGGCATGTCCGTGATCAACTGGAGGAGGCCTGCTGGCACTGATGGGGCAAACCAACAACGCAAAGACTAATCTCTTACAGAAATATAAACACGCGAATACCTACTAGCTATCTCTGTATCCTTTAGCCCAATCTGGGAACATAAAATTAGTCACCACAGTCAGGTTTAGAGGAAATAATAGATGATGAAGCGAGCAACAGAGGGTGAAGAGAGTCTGAGTGGAATTAGAGGGAATAACAGATACTGGAATGGACACAGAAGGGTAAAGAAGGTCTGAGATAGGTTTCAGGGTGATTATTTGAACCAAGATGTAGGTTTTAAATGACAGGTCGCACAGTCTCTGTGGTAATATGGATTACCAGAATTCAAAGGATACCCACAGGGTTAACATGCCAGCAGCAGAAAGACATGTTTCAGCAAGGCAAAGCCCAATGTTCCCCAGAGTCAGGTAATCAGAGAAAGCATGTTTGATTAACAAATGTTTCTGCCTGTTTCTTTTGTTTGTAGAGGAAGTGAATCTGTGGCTGCATATATTTAAATCAATCATATTCAAAATATAGGATAAAATACTTCAAAAATATTTTTAAGCCTCAAATATACAGTTATAGACAAGGTATTGAAAGTGGTATAAAGTGGAAATTATATCACTTACAAACTGTCCCTTCAATTTGTTTAACTGGGAATTTGTTCATTCAGCTAAGATTTCCTGATAACCTGTATGCCAAGATAGGACCATGTTGTTCCTTGGCAAGAGTCTTAATGTGGGATTGTCCTAGGTAGGGTTACTATGATGAAACAACATGAGCAAAAATATGTTGGAAGGAAATAATTTATTTTGTTATATTTCCACATTGTAATCCATTACTGAAAGAAGTTAGGACAGGAATTCACACAAAGTTGAAACCTGAAGGCAGAAAGTGATACAGAGGTCATGAAGGGTGCTGTTCACTGACTTATTCCTCCTGACTTTCTCAACCTGTTTTTTGTTTGTTTGTTTGTTTTTTGTTTGTTTTTCATTTTTTATAGACCTCAGAACCACCACCCCAGGGAAGTACCACCCAAGGTGGTCTGGGTCCTCTCCTATCAATCACTAATTAAGAAAATGCCCTAAACAGGCTTCCCCACAGCAGATGATCATATGGACACATTGTCTCAGTAGTAGTAGAGGTGCCCCGAGTTGACATAAAACCAGCCAGCACAATAATAGAACACATTAATCAATGTAATACAGTATGACTACCTGTAATAACTGGCTGCATTCTAATTTTCCTCATGATAAGGTTACTAGGCAAATAGAATAATAAAACAGTAAAAAGTACACAGTATTTCCCTGGGGCCAGTAGGATTCTGGTATTCTTCAACATAAAAGTTGGGGCAGAGGGCAGAAGGACAAGTTAGATGATAGTACTGTCAGAAAATGGTAACACCAGAGGACAGTGACTTTTGAATGGAAGACATCCTCTCCAGAGGGCATTCTTACAGACCTACATTTTCTCCTTGGACAATATTGTGTTTCATTAATGAATGAAGACATAGAACCTATACTTATCCAAATTACACCTGATTCAAAGTCAGGAAGGGTGTACTTTTAAATGGTCCTAATTAGAGCTGCCAAAACTGACAGAGCTAACATTTCAAATTATAAATAGAATCCAACAAGCTGGCAGGGATTTTCACACTCTTTCACTCATTTAAATGTCATACTTTTACAGAATAGTCCACATGTATATCTCTGTTGAGATTTAGAACAATGACTAAATGTTAAAATCTGGTAATGGAAACAGATTTGTAAAAAGTAAAATATAACACAACATTCTAAGGCTGATGCCTTAGTTTAGTAAAAGTTTTAAAAGCTACATTCAGTTATACAGACTGGATGTGCATTAACATTTGTGAAACACCACTAAAAGTTTGATAGGCTGGAAGAATTTGCCATAGATGAACACTTACATGCTGCTCATGAAACTTAAGGTGTGTATGGAGCGCTGTTCTATCCAAACCAATGCTATTTGATGAAGCAATATTCTTCTTTGAATCTAAAATTAATATAAAATATAAACATAAAGTGATTTGTATAAATGTATGAAAATTACAACATAATTTAATATGACTTTTAAAAAAGATGATGGTATAACAATGCAAAAATACTATATTCTTGTAAAGAAGTGTGCTTTTTAAAAGAATCAAGCAGAACACATCACAGCCCATCCAACTAAAGGGCCATGGTATTTTATTATATATCTTCTTTAATGTAGCAAATTTCCAAAAATATTCATGTAATACTTGAAAAATAATGACAATTTATGATAATATTTTTGGCTTAAGACGGAATATAGCTGGGCAGTGGCACATGGTTTTAATCTCAACACTCGGGAGGCAGAGACAGATGGATCTCTGTGAGTTTGAGGCCAGCCTAGTTTACAGAGTAGGCTCCAGGACAGCAAAGGTGAAACAGAGAACCTTGTCTTGGAAAACCAAAAAGAAAAGAAAAATTAAAGTGAAAAAATTACAAACTATTTTTCCAAATGTCTGAATGACATAAACTATATATTATCAATGAAAAACACATTTTATTTATTCTTCTGTAGATACAGATAGATAGACTGTATTACTAGAAATGTTTTGTTTAGTATTTTGCCCAATAATAAATCTAGGACTACCCCACATGAGAAAAAAGGAGCATGGTGAAGAAGCTTACTTTAGGAATGGTTGAAGGGGAAATGTGAATGTTTAGCTTGCGATACATTTGAGAGGTCAGGATGACTGCTTTCAAATGTCTGAGTTCTTGCCGTGTGGAAAGAAATACAGTTCTACCAGATCATCTCAAAGGATTGCATGAGATTATTGACAGGACCTATATAGCAAGCTATTTTAGCTCAATGCCAAAATACTTACACTGTTCACTTGTTTATAGGCAATTTCATTCAGTATCAAGAGATACTTCCTAAAAGTACAGAGCAAAAAACTGAGTGGATTCCTAGCCAATTTAAAGATTCAGACTCAAATTGCCACCTATTAGATGGGAAATACTCAAGGATAGTCAAACATCATGAGTGGTTTATTATGATTTCTGGCATGTGAAAAACCATACCATGTTCTGGAGAAAATGACAATTGCATAATTGTGCAACAGAGAACCTTGAAAATTCACTTCACCTTTCCTATCCACTTAACATTGTTTTGAGCCCCTGTTGGTGCAATTAGACATATCTTGTTGCCTTTCACAAGTTCAATACCAGCTCTACCACTTGAAGCACATTATACTATACTTATGAGAATGAATACAAATGTTTAAGATGTTGCAAAGGAGACGGCCTGCTTGTTTGTCCCGGCTGTCCGACTAGGTTACACCTGAAATAACCATACAGAAATTGTATTAATTAAATCACTACTTGGCTCTAGCCTCTTCGCTAACTCTCACGTCTTGATTTAACCCATTTCTATTAATCTGTATATCGCCACGTGGCAGTGGCTTACCCAGAAAGATTCAGCATGTCTGACTCTGGTGGCTCCATAGTGACTCTCTCCTCTGCTTTCTACCTTCCAGAATTCAGTTCTGTCTTCTCTGCCTACCTAAGTTCTGCCCTATGAAGGACCCAAAGCAGTTATTTTGTTAACCAATGAAAGCAACACAAAGACAGAAGGACCTCCTATACCTTTATATTATTTGTAAAAGTGCAAAACATAATGTAAATATAAAGTGTCACTCTACTTTGATATAGCTGGACATTGAGAAACTACAATACCTTAGTGAGTTGTTATTATACACGTATTAAAAGACATAATATGATGAGTGTGAGGGAAAGATACCCTCCCCACTTGACCCTGCCAACTGTGATGGGTTAGGGAGCTGAGCTTCCCACTTACCAGCTGTAGCACTAGGGAAAGTGGGCCCTGTACCTTGGCTGGGCAGCACAGCAGAGTTGATCCTATTGGCAGGAGTGTGATAAACCATTCTGAGAATGTGAGCTTGGAGGATCTGACCTGACCCTCCCTACTGCGATGGGAGAACTGGCCCTGAGGTCATAATGCTGGAGAGCTGTCCTAACCCCTCACCCCCTCACCAGTTGTAGCACTTGAAAAAGTGGCCCCTGCACCTTTTCTGGGCAGCACAGTAGAGCTGACCCTGATGGTGTAGGTGTGGGAAAGCCAACTCTGAGGACATGAAAGCAGGAGAATAGGCCCTGTCCCTTGCTTATTGCTGCAAGGGGTGAACTAGCCTGGGAAATGTTGGAGAGCTCACCGTTGTGATGAAGATAGTGGACTGACCATCCCTGAAACTACCCAGGCCCAGAACCAAGGTTATGAGCTGGCCAACCCCAACATCCACTGCATCTGTGATCTACTAGAGCACATGTATGGACTGGTCCTACAGACCTAAAGCTACAGGATTTCCACACACAGCACAACGACAGAATATCTAAGAGGAGCCCTAGTGAGGGACCAGTGTAGGCTGACTTTTCTTTTTCACCCACCAGTTTTTAAATAACCACAAAGAGGCTTAATATTAGTTATAAATGCTCAACTGAAATCTCAGGCTTCTTACTAACTCTTACATGTTAAATTAACCCATAATTCTTATCTACCATCAGCATGGCATGATCACCTTGTTTCTTTCTGAATCTCTCTCAATTCTTCCAACTCCATTCTTCTTCTTCCCAGTGTCCTTGGTCTGATTCTTCTCCTTAATCTTACCCTCTCCAGCTATTGGCCAGTCAGCTTCTTTTTTAAATCAACCAAGGTGGCAAATCTTCAGAGAATACAAAGAAATTATTTCACAGCATTTCTCCCTTTTGTCTAATTAAAAGGGAAGTTTTTAATTTTAATATAATAAAACATTTTATAACAAAAACAGTTATCAAGAATTACAGTTATAATATCCAATTCATTTATATTTATCAAAATTAGGTAAAATATTCTATTATTTATCTTATCTTCATGAGTCTAAACTTTTATAACTAATTTACCTTTTGCCATAACTAAGGAAAACTTCAAGTTTAATTATTTAGTTTTTTAATGCCAACAAAGACCCCAGAAGGATATAATGTTATCTCCTGACATGGACATCTGACTGCTTGGACAGTTACCCAAAGTTCTTCTGTAACATTGTGACATCCAACTTTGGCCTACGGGTCCTGTATATCTGAGAGACATTTTTGAGAAGCAGGGAATTTTGAAGGATTGTCCTACCTTGTCTTGGCAAAATTTGCCAGTTACCTTTTTTGTGTGTGTTTTTCTAGCCCAGTTTGAACAATATACTGTCAGAACTTGAGGCAAGGGCAATTTCTTTGCCCAGATGACTAGCTTTTGCCATAAAGAAAACAATCTCCACGTTGAGTTTCTTCAATACCCATCATCCTCTTTTGAAGTAAAATGGTGTTGCCAGGAATAGATGCATCTCACTGTCATGAGAAGCTTTAGGTTATTAAACAAATTAAATGCCACATTCTGAAGGTCTTTGAAGTGTTTGAAGACCATCTATCCATAAGTTTTGCTATTATAGATGACAATTAATCTGTAATTAATATATAATTTTTCAATTATATATTACATTTTTAAATGTGCCCCATAAGAGCAATATTCCCCCCCAAAATAGAAGCATACATCTAGCATAGGAAAGATAACTTTAAATTTTCATCAATAAACCAAAATTTATACCAATGTAAAATATTTAAGACTAGAAGTTGCCTTTATAGTTTAAAACTTGATTCAATAATCTACCCATTTGTCCTATCATTTCTATATCACCCTTTTTATTTTCAGAACAAGATCCCTGAATCTAATCTTCTTTGTTTATTTTTCTCTAATCACAACTAATAATTCTTGTAACCAAGCTCCCTTAAATGATAATAAACATCCATAACCAATAGTTTGGGAATGTGGGCATTGTTCTCTAGAGTACTTTCTGTTGTCTGTGGTGCTGGTGTTTTGTGGGGCAGGAAACCTTGAGAAAATGGGATAATGATGAAGTCCCAGCTGGAGTCATCTGTAAGGTTTGAACATCTCAGCCAGCAGCCTTGAAGATGTTTTGGATACAGAATTCCGAGGAGGCTGTAACAAAGAAATACTGAATCACCTGGACCATCCATTTTCATTTGTGTTTGGTTCCCTTGTTCAGAAAATATGTAAACTTTTATAGGTAACATACATTGTAAGTATGGAATATGTGATGTGGACACGTCATTAAAAGATGAGTTTTTGTTTTATGTTTGAGCAGGTAAAATATTCATTATGTGTCTTGTAGTTCTCCCAAGGTTTCTTTTGTTTATATTTGTACCCAGAATTTCAGGGGGTCTTCCCTGATCTAACCTGATTTCCTTTAGCTTGGAACATGTCCCGCTCAAATCTGCAAAATCCTACTCTCCGATACAGGGCGCGCTTCCCATATCAAACCGTGAGACTGGATCAATATCCTAGGAATTGAAAACAGACACACACACAGAGACCAGGATCATTTGCCCAAAGGGTAAATGTCGACTTTATTGCGCACATGTTGGGTATATATACTTGGGGGAAAAAGGATGAGAGCCCCCTCCCACCTGGGAGTGAGATCATAATGTTGGCCACCTGCAGAATCGAGCAGGGGAAGCTAAGCTGGTTAGTGTAAACTTTTCTTGCATCCTGTGCTTTGGCCTTGAGGAACAGGAAAGACAGAGCCCTACAGGAACAAACCTACAGCTTCTCATTTTCTGTGAAAATAAAAGTATAATCTTTCCCCCAAAGCACCACACCTTTTAAGTTTTGAAGTCAAGATATTTTTAAAAAGTATAGGATGGTTTAATCAAGAAGTTTTCATAATCCAGTGTCTCTTAGAAGCCAGAAAATTCAAAGACAACAAAATCACAACAGGATCCAGACTCTGTGTCCTTCCCATCTTTGCGGTTTTTTTTGTTGTTGTTGTTATTGTTTTATATTACTTTACTACCTTTAAGGGCTTTATTATTTTAAAACTACATATTTCTTTCTTAAATGACTGCTTTTATCCTTTGTTTTTTCCTCTCCAAAGCCTTTGTACATTTTAAAACACACTGTTTAAGTTTTTTTTTTCTGTCTGATTCTCCCTTCACTGAGTATCTATAATCTGCATGAATCTTTAACTGGTAGGCATCATGGTTAGGATCTTTCTGCTGTGGCAGCTGTTTCCACACTGCTTGGTTCCCTGAGAGCCTAGCTTCATGGAGGAGGTATTAATGAGAGTCACATTTACTGCCACTACTCTGGGAATTCTTTGGGTTCATGCTACCACTGAGTGTGCCACCCACTGCTCATAAACCCCATTTAATTGTTCAGTGGCAGAGCCTCTTAAAAAAAACCTGCCCATTTGCATCTCTTATAGCAAGCAGAATCTACCAAGAAAAGATGTTTACCAAAAAGCTGTGCTTGACTCTGTTTTTGTGTGTTTAGAATCCTTTATTAAGCTTTGTTAGGTCTTATGTGGAAATTCTGGCCCCACATTAGAGAACCATATGGCAGACATTTCTTCCATACTCACTTGTTCTCAAATAATAACCACAAAGAAGCTTAATATTAATTATAAATGTTTGGTCAATAGCTCAGGCTTCTTACTAGCTAATACTTGCAGTTTAAATTTACCCATAATTCTTCTCTAACCTCTGCCATGTAGCAGTGTCTTCTTCCAACACAAGACATTCATCTCACTTCTTTCTGCATCTCCTTTGGCTCCTGCTTCTTCTTTCCAGTGTCCTTACTCTGCTTCTCCTGTCTAACCTTGTCCTTTCCAGCTCTTGGTCAGTCAGCTTCTTTAATAAACCAATCACAGTGATGAATCTTCATAGTGTACAAAAGGATTTATTCCACAGCACATCAGTATCAATAGGGTATCAGAAACCAGAGGCTGAACCAGATGAACGACTTTTTGCAGTAAATATTTACAAGTACAGATACATGGAGAAAAGGGTGTATTATGTGACTTACTGAGATTTTTTCTTTTTTTCTCCTTTTTTATCTTAAATTTTATTTTATTATTTTATAGGGGAGAGATAGCAAGGGAAAAATGTAGATACAAAGGGAAAAGAAAATAAATAAAGATGTCTGATGTGAAAGACACAAAGAATAAATAGAGAATAGGGAGGTTGCTTGTAACGGGCCTAGATGTGTGGATAAGATACAGCATAAAAAAAAGGTTCAAAGAGTTTAAGGAAGGGTATTTATTGAGCATTTACTCTGTGTATGGTACTTTACCATCTAAACTATATCTGAGTTTTCACAAAGCCCAGAGGTTCCTTGGAGATATACCCATTTTACAGACGAAGCTATTGAAAATCATATAAGCCAAAAAGGGTTTCTGAATTCTTCAACACAAATTGTTATTGATAATAGAATGAGGGGACTTGATGGTCTTAGTTCCAGAGTGCTTATTGAATGCTGCCTTGAAAATACATGGATGGAGAAGGCCACGATGGCCCTGGTTCTAGCTCTCCGCACATCTCAGACTCAATCTCTTAACAAGGCCAACTAGTCCAGAAACTAATACTGACATTGCTTTGAACGAAGTGGCCAGTCAAGTTCCCATAATTGCTATAAGTTTTAATCAACACATGCCAGTTCATTTACAATTCAATTTTCAGTGGTCATCTGATCTGACAAGGAGGAAAGGACCATGCTGCAATAAGAATGAAAGGGATCAATAGTTCCAGACTGTGAAACAGCAGTTGTAAGCACTACCAGAGTCCTCTGGACTCAGGGTGGAAGAGGTTGAGTATCCCCCAACTCCTTGGAGAGTTCCAAGCTCAAAGCCAAACCCCCATTCTACACACACACACCCAAACAGTTTCTATTCTCTACTAGAGTCAAGTTCTGGGTGTGTTTCCCTGTTCTGGTTGTCCCCGTCTCCTTAAAGAAGCCTACACACCTACATTATAGCTCCTGTGGTACTGTTCTGTGTGTTTCTTCTGACATTTGATACTAGAATATCCAGTACACAAAAAGCAATAAAATCTAGTGCAGAAATTGTGCTTCCTAGTTGTGTGGCATTGGATAATCATGACACCTCTCCCCTGTTGGATTAAAGTGGACTAGTTGATAAATCATGGCCTTCTAGGAGTGTAAAGTAATATGTAGTGTGACCACAGATAATAAATACTTAAGTTCGGATACAAGAAAAAATGAAACATAAAATTAATTTTTTTTTGATGCAAGTGCCCACAAGTTGCAAATGGAAATATAAGAGGGCACAATGAACCTAGTAGTATTAAATGAGTATATATTCTTCACATACTCTATAACTGCAACTACTAAGTTTGTAAAGAAATGAAAGCTTAATCTCACAGAAAATCATTTATATACCAACTTTTATTTGTGATAGCCTAAGACTAAAATCAACTCCAATGCCCTCAGTTAAAGAAAAGAATGAACTGTGGCCCATTCGCATCGTGGGGCAATAGTAGTGAAAAAGAACAGTTAATTCATACAGCAATTTGAGGGCATTGCCCTGATTTTAAAAAGTCAATCTCATTTACCATATTGTATGATTCTATTTAAAAGACATTCTCAAAATAGCAAAATCATAGTGATGGACATGTCAGTCAGTGGTGCCCAAAGTTAGATTTGGAAAGGAAGTGTAACTATAAAAGAAAAATAATGTAAGAAAGTTTATTGAGAATGATGGAATAGTTCTGTGTCCTAATTATGGTGGTCTATATGATATTGCATATAATAAAATATATTGAACTACGTCAATAATAATTGTTTATTTTAAGGTTGTGAGAATTATTCTCTGACATTTATGTAGGTATCATGACACATATCTGTACAGAGAAAGGGGGGAGAAATATATCATGTTCTCTTTTGTTTTCATTAATTCTGTTAGGTTTTTTACTCTGTAACAAAATATGAGAAATTTTATAAGGATGAAAGATCCATTTGTACTTAAAATTCACAGGTTTCCATGCACAGTTAATTGGCTGATTGGTTTTAGGATGTAGTAATGCTGAACATCACTTTGAGAATGCATGATGGAGCAAAGCTATGTATTTCATAATGGAAGTCAAGAGAAAGGAGAGAGCTGCAGACATTGCTCAGTGGTTAAAAGCGCTTTCTGCTTTTGCAAAGGACATGTGTTTGGTTCCCAGCACACATATCAGGTGGCTTAAAAAGCACTTGAAACTATGGTCTCAGGTGTTTAGGCACTTCTTTCTGGTTCCTGTGGACAGCCATATGTACATGATGCACATATAGATAAGCAGGCAAGCATACACATAAATAAATGGTTGCCTAAACATGAACTAAACAAGAACAACGTTAGGTATGTCAAACAGAATAGGGCAAAGACCACAAGGCCTCAATCCTTTACAAAAGACTATAGGAAAATAAATGCTAAGAATGGGAGGAATCATCCTTTCCAAGGAAGAGCACACCAATTGGTTATCCAATACCAAAAGGTATATCTGTGTGTGTGTGTGTGTGTGTATGTGTGTGTGTGTTCCTAAATATAACCTGTTCAGTCTGCATAATGTTACTGGTATATTATACATTATACATCAATATGTGTAGATACATATATACACTTAACAATAATTGATAAAAAAGAGAGCACGTAGATATTGACTGTTAAGTCAATGATAATCATGCTTCAATCCATGAACCCTGAAAGGCTAAGTGACAAGAAGGGTTCTTTGGGGTGTGGAGATAGAAAGTACTGGAATTAGAGGATATTTTGGGGGTGTGTTATGTGGAAACTTAGTTAATAGAAACTCTCACTTTTCTGTGAGGGTGACCCTAGTGAGGACTCCTAGTTACTGAGGATCCGAAGCTTGAACCTACCTTCCTGTCTAATTAGGCAAGATTTCCAGAGGTGGAACTAAGACATCAAAATAGCCACCAAACATTTGGACTATGATCTGTCCGACTTGCAAGATGTACAGGGCAATGGACATACAGACACAGAACTTGAAGGAGAGGTCAAGCAATGATGGGTCTAATTTGAGAACAATGACCATGAGATGGAACTCATGCCCAGTACTGCTTGGATGACCAGGAGTTTGAGGTTATATAGCTCAGAAACTTATGATAGAAAAAAATCTATAAAATGATTGCTACTGATATCTTTATATACTCATTCATTGGTGCTTAGCTCAGTCATCTTCGAAGAGGCTACCAAGAGCAGATAATGAGAGTACATGCTAAACCCATAGGTAAACATTAGTTGCAGAGAGAACCCAAGTTGGAGATTCTGAAGATTGAGGAACCCTGGGAAGAGGGGGAGAAAGAAATGTAGGAGCCAGATGGTTCAAGGATACCAGGAGAACACGGTCTACCAATGTAAACTAAGTATGCCTTGTAGGTGTTCACAGAGACTGAAGCAGCAATCAATTCACCTGCATTGGTCTGCACTAGGTCCTCTCCTGTATAATATGGTTCTTAGCTTGGTGTTTTTGTGGGACCCCTATCAGTGGTAGCTGGGGTGTCTTTGACTCTTTTGTCTGCTCTTGAGACCCATTTTCTCCTACTGGGTGGCAACATCCAACCTTGATATATTGGTATATTATTGTATCTTGTTACACAGTGTTGGCGGGATATCCCTGAGAGGACTGCTCATTTCTAAAGGGAAATGAAGGAGAAGTAGACCTGGGGCATGGTGAGATATGGAGTGGTGGGGGGAATGGCAGGAGGGTGGAAAAACTGCAGTTTGGATGTATTGAAAATAAAAAATAATTTAGGAAGGAAGAAAGGATGGACAGATGGATGGACGAACCGACGGGGGGGGGGGGGAGAGAGAGAGAGAGAGAGAGAGAGAGAGACCATGAATTTGAAAGACAGCAAGGAGGGGTATAAAGGAAGATTTGAAGGAAGAAAGGACAGAGGAAATGATCTAACTTTAAGGCATTTTCTCAAATACTAATCAATGTGGGAGGGCCCAGCCCATTTTGTGAGCCGTGTCATCTGAGTTGGTGGTCCTGGGTTCTATAAGAAAGCAGGCTTGTAACATGAGGGCTGGCTTGTTGGGGTATCTGTTCCCGCCCGGTACCCCACAGCTGGCAAGTCCTAGAGAAAATCAATCACACAGAGATCTCTATAAGTTATAAAGCTGATTGGCCCATTATCTCAGGCTTCTTGTTAACTCTTATAGCTTATATTAACCCATTATTCTGATCTATGTTAGCCACGTGGCTTGGTACCTTTTTCAGCTGTCAGCTTACATGTTGCTTCTTTGATGATCTGGGCTGGAGTGGCGGAATGGTGGAGGGAGCTTCCTGCTTCCCAGAATACTCCCAGTCTCTTTTCTCCACCCCTCTTCCTGTCTGACTTTCTCGCCTATACTGCCTCCCTGGCCAATCAGCATTTTATTAAAATATGATTGACAGAATACAGACAATTCCCCCACATCATTTCCCTCTTTTTTAAAAAAAAAAAAACACAAAGGAAAATACCCATAGTCCATTTGTAGGGAATGTGGGCATAGTATTTCAGGCTCCTTCCTGCTGGTTGGGGGCGTTGATAATCTTATGGGGACCTAAAGAAAATTTCGAATTATCATCAGGTCCTGACGGGAGAATCCTTTGTGTCTTGATCATCTCAAGCAGCATGTTGAATCCATTCTGGATGTAGAACTCAGACATCTAGGCCATCTGTTCCTACCGGCGATTTCTCAGGTGGTCTTCCTTTATCAAACCTAATTTTTCTTAACTCAGAATGAATCCACAGCCTCTCATTTTCTGTGGAAACACAAGCAAAATCTCTTCTCCAAAGTAGCATACCTTTTGACTTCAATTTTGAAGCCAAGGTATTTTAAAAATACCAGTCGTGGGTTAGTTCAGCAGCATTTATAAACAAAAGTCTTTTAGCAGCTGCTGCTCCTTCCTCAGCATTTAAACAATTCAAAGAGAGCATAATAGCATACAGTATCAAGATTCTTTGTATATTTTCCATCTTTATGTGGCTTTACTTTAACCTCTATTTCTTTTATTTTTACTTTTACTTTTTGAGACAGATTCTCTGTATCTATCTTTGTGCTGGAATAACTCTGTAGACCAGGCTGTCCTTGAACTCACAGAGATCTCATTGTCTCTGCCTCCCCAGTGCTGGGATTAAAGGTGTGTGCTACCACACCTTGAACTCAGAGATCTGTTTGTCTCTGCCTCCCAGGCATTGGGTTTAAAGGTGTGTGCTACCACACCTTAAAGTCACAGAGTCAATCTACCTCTGCCCCTTGAAGTCACAGAGGTCAACATACCTCTGCCTCCCAGGCATTGGGATTAAAGGTGTGTGCCACCACACCCTATTTCTCCCTTTCTTTCTTTTTTATTTTTAATGACTTTAACCTTTAGCCTGCATATATTTTTAAGACACTGTAAACCATTTAGAGGTTTTCTTCGTCTTTGAATCTCTCTTTACTGTATATCTCTCTTTTTCTGACCACATGAGTCTTTAATGGGTAGGACTAAAGCCATGTCTTTGACAGTTAGATCCAGCCCATTCCTTAGCTTTCCAACCTCGTGGCTGAGATACCAGCCAGAGCTGTGTTCACTGCCACAACTCTACGGCGTTTCAAGGTCCTTGCCAGCAAGCAAGCTGCAGCATTCTGCTCACAGACCACACTCAGTCAAATTGCCTGCCTGAAAGAGTCAGAGATTGCCCTGGCAGGACGGCCCAGAAAGCCGACATTTTAAAACAGCACAACTTTTTTTTTTTGCTACGGCTGAGAACTGAAAAGCATGCGTTCAGCTTTTCATCAATACCGTTTAAGTGTTTCATGGCAGGATCTCTTAAAAGAGCTGTAGGGTTGTGCAGCTAAAGCTGAGTCAGGAAGCCTCTCTTAGATGAGAGCGCTTGCTTGCCTCTAGCAAGCAGCACAGACCTGAGAAATTGCTGCCACCAAGAAAACATGCTTTACTCTATTCTTTCCTAAACTTTCTCAGGCTTTCTGTGGATTCAAATATCCACGTTGGGCACCATCTGTAACATGAGCAAACCAGGGGAAGAAAGCCTGTTAGCATCACCCCTTCATGGCCTCTGCATCATCTCCTGTCTCCTGGTTCCAGCCCTACTTGAGTTCCTGTCCTGACTTCCTCCAGTGAAGAACTATGATCTGCAAGTATAAGTGAAATAAACCCTTCCTTCTCAACTTGCCTTTTGGTCATGGTGTTTCACTGCATCAATAGAAACCCTGATTAAGACAAAGGGTATGTGAAATGGTTGTGATGCAGGATAGTTTTATTCCTTTTATTCATAAAGGAGTGAGCGATAAAATTTGGAAGTGAATTTGATCAAGGAGAGCTCAGTTTATAATTTTTTAAGTTTTAAAATAATCATTTCAAGGAAATCTCTGGGGAAAATTTACCTAGTTCACTTGTTCAAATATGTCCTTCCCACATCTAATTACCCTGTGAGTTGAAAGTTTTCTTGACTTTTTGTGCTTCTATAGTTCAGATGAACATGCTTCAGTTATATGTAAAACATTACCTTTTCTAAAAAGTACTTAACATACAAAACAGCTCAATCAATAATTTGTGTCATTAGTCTCTAGCATTAAATTTTCTAATCAAAATGAAGAAAGCTTTAAACACTTTTTATTATGTATACTTGTTTTCAAACTTATACCACAGTATAATAATTTTTCATCAGTGGGAGAGTGGAAGGGAAATGGGAGGTGGGGAGGAGGTTGAAATTTTTAATAAATAAATAAGAATAAACAAAAAATAGACACATTGGTTTAAGCAGTTTTAAAATTTCATAATAACATTAACATCTTATCCTGTTTCCTTGGAAATAGAATCTGAGGTTGAAATGGACACACACACACACACACAAAAATCTTTTGAGAAGTATTCCTGGACACAACACTGTGGAGAAATTCAGTCTTGAACAGAGGGAAGAGCCGAGGCAGTTATAGTAAAACACACACCAATTCTGTGGGCAGCTCTGAACGTAACACAGCCTCTCAAATGTGTCCTGACTTGAGACAGGATGTTGAACCTTGGCATAACTATCAGGGAAAGGCTGCCCTCAGGAAGTGGATAGGACCTTGACTGAAACTGAGGGCAATTCCTATTTGGAATTAACATTTTGAGAATTGTGAACCAAAGTATTCCCAGCAGTTGAGTAAATTCATCTTTTGGACATAAATAAGGATGTCAGTATATCCCAGTGTTTGATACGACTGATAATCATGAAAAGGCATGTGTCTGCCTGCATAACAATCACCACTACCAAAATGTATTAATAATGTTGCTTTATGCCATGCACTTTGTGTCTTAAGTGCTTTCAAATTATTAACTCGTACAATTTTCAAAATAACCCTATGTAATCTAAATACGGCTTGATCTGAAAATTTGGAGCATGTTTTTTTTCCTGAAACATGTCCCGAGAGTAGAAATGATTTATAATAGATATTCAGTAATTTTCTTGAAAATTCCTCTGCCCAGTATGAGTGGCCCCATTTGATGGCAGTCATTGGCCAGAATAGTTTTTCCATAGTTGCACTGTCTAAATCACAGATGTCTTAAGAGGTCTGTAATGTACTCTCAATAATTGAGGATATGTAATATGTGTGCTGATGCCTGTGTATTTGTTAATTTAGACTACATCACAAAGTGTCCTTGCCCTCCAAAATTTAAAAATCATATTTTTGAGTATGGATAACTGATTTTTAGTGAAAAGGACACCTTGCTGCCCAGTTTTATGTGAACTTGACACAGTGCATCTGAGAGGAAGAATGCTTAACCGAAAAATTGCCTCCATAAAAACATACAGCAGGCAAGCCTGTAGAAAGTTTTCTTAGTTAGTGGTTGATGGTTGAGGGTCAAGCCCATTGTGAGTGGTTCCATCCCTGGGCTGGAGGTCCTGAGTCTTACAAGAATGCAGGCTGAGTAAGCCATGGGGAGACAGCCAGTATGCAGCAACCCTAAATGTCTCCTGAATCACTTCTTGGCTTAAGAGTCTTGAAGAGTTTGAGTTACTGCCCTAACGTCACTTTATGATGAACAGTGATGTAAAAGTGTAAGTAAAATAAACACTTTTCTCTCCAAGTTGCTTTGGATAACAATGCTTCATCACAGCAAAAGTAACCCTAACTAATACAGAGATATTTCCAAGAAAGTGTAGTGATGTTTCAGTTGTATTTTAATAAGTACAGCTTGCCTTGGCATATAGGGAAAGTAAAACAGTCACAATGGTCAGCCTTGCAGTCAGGCAGTAGTGACACACACCTTTAATCCAAGTATTCACATTGGTTGCCATAGAAAACAGGGGTTGCATGCATTTATTTCCAGATTTAGGATTATAAAACAGGAGGAGACAGCTCTCAGATACAGTCTCATTATGAGATTCCTGGAGACAGGATTTCCATTTTGGACTGAGTTTGAGGTAATAACCTGTGGCTGGCTGCTCTGCTTTTAGGGTTTTCAGGTTAAACCTCAATTTCTCTCTCTGAGTTTTTAATTAATTGTGCTTCATTTTGGCACCCAACTTTTGGGGCATGAATTTACAAAAAAATCATTTGCCTGTGTCTTTTTAGCCACCAGCATTGGCCAGAGCTGGACCCATACTTAGTCATCTGGATTTGGAAGAAAAACTAACACTCCCAGCTCCCATCCACCCCTGCTTAGCTTCCATGTAAATATGGATAATACACAAAGAAACTGGATACTGTATGTTATTGTGTTGTCTTTGAATTGTTTGACTTCTGTGGAAGAAGAAGCAGCTGCTAAATGACATTTAATTATAAATGCTACTGGACTAATCTAACCTATATATTTTGAAAATGCCTTGACTTCAAAATTTAAGTAAAAGAATATGTTACTTTGGAGAAGAGGTTTTGCTTTCGTTACCACAAAAAGAAGTGAGAGGCTGTGGATTCATTCTGAGTTAAGAAAAATAAGGTTCAATCAAGGAAGACCCCCTGAAAAATCTCCAGATGATCTGACATTTTATAGCACTTCATTTGCAGTTTTCTCTGAATTCTACGTTTAGGACAGCTTCAAGACTGCTAGCTGAGATGGTCCAGTTTCACAGAATATGCCAGTCAGGTCTTTACCATAATCTTAAATTTTCTTTAGGTCCCCATAAGATTATCAGTGCCTCAAACAGCAGGACATAGCTTAAAAACTATGCCCACATTTCCCCAAAAAATGGATTAGGGATGTATGTCTTTGCTTAGTGTGTTGGTTACAAGTTGTTATGAATAATGATCAGGACAAAAGCTAAACGAAGGAAATTAGATTCAAGATTCTTGTTAAGAAAAGTAAAAAAAGGAGATATAGATATGATAGGATAAAAGGGTAGATTATTGAATCTACTCTGAAAAGAAAAAGAGTAGATATACATATGTTAAGATAAAATGGTACATTATTAAATCTACTATTAAAAAGTGACTACTAGTTTTAGATGTTTTACACTGGATTTGACTTTTATATAATGTATAAAAATTTTGTATATTGATACAAATTTGAAATTAATTTTGCTAAAATATACTGTACATACATTCCTAATCTTGTTCAAGGTATTGTACCTAAATAGCTGATTTAACAATGTAATGCAACTTTTCAGTCCTTGAAAATTTTTATTACCAACTGTTTGGATGATAAAGAAATATAGGCTAATAGTTAATTACTTAGTAAAGTCGAACTTGTAGTCACATTAGGTAGCTTTCAAGGTCAAACAAAGATATATTTTAGATAGTCAGGTTATCTTCAAAGACTTCAGAGATTTACAGAATATGGCATTTAAGAAGTTTTAATAACCAAGGTTCTTTTTTTTAATGACAAGGAGACATGCCTGCTATTGGCAGTACCAATCTACTTCAGAGAAGATAATGGCAATTAAAGAAATGCCACATGGAGTTTACCTGCTTTGTGGCAAAAGTAACCCACTGGGCAAGAAAATGCTACTGCCTCAACTGCTGACAGTATTCTGTCCTAATTAGACAAGCGGGACACAAGATATTGTGCTTCACAGGAAAGTCTGTTGAATATGCTAGGCCTGTAGGCCAAAGATGGATGCCCCAACATTGCGGAGAAACTTTGGGTGACTTTCCAGGCAGCTAGCTGTTTCTGTCATTACTCAGATTTTCTGGAAGTCACTTTCTTGCACTTCCTGCTCACTTAGTTAATATTATTTCCTTCTTGGATCTCTGAGGGAGTTGAAGATTACATAGTTATAGTTTTCCTTGTTTACCTTATACAGAAAGCAATTTATGATAAAAAGTAAACTAGGTACAAGACCTTGAACTCACTGCGATGGGATAGATATGGAGTATTTTCTTTGAATGTGTTAAATTCAAATGGACTAGACATTGTTGATGTATTTATTGCCTGTAAATATTGTATATAGTTATTATACTTATTGTATATAGTTTTTCCTATATTAGTTACAGTCTTCTTTTTTATTTTAGACAAAAAGGGATAATGTAGTGGCATTTCAATTGTATTTTAATAAATAAAGCTTGCTTGGGAATAGGAAAAATAAAATAGCCACACTGGTCAGCCTTACAATCAGGCAGTGGTTACACACACCTTTAATCTGTGTAGCCTGTCTAGTTACCATAGAAACCATGTGGTGCATACCTTTAATCCCAGTGGTGCAAGCCTTTAATACCATCCCTAGAGAGATTATAAAATTGTGGGGGGAAACCTCTCAGACACAGTCTTTTCTGATATTCCTGGAGGCATGATTGCCATTTTGGACTGAGGTTGAGGTAAGAGCCAGTGGTTGACTGCTTTGCTTTTTCGGTCTTCAGGTTGATCCCCAATTTCTCTCACTGAGGTTTTAATTGATCAGGCTTTAAGAAAGCTACAACAAGTACATGGTCATAGAAACCATAATTTTCTATTTAGCAGAGTAAATGTTAGCAAAAGGTTTGGTTGGTAAATTAATGTTGTTCTACGTATAATAATAACTAATTTATTTTACATATTTCCTTTGCAAAGTATGAAAGTCTAGTAAATACCATAATCATATCCTAAAGAATTGATCCTTTCTTCACAGCAAATCCCATTCCTATTTTCAAATTTTTCTTTTTTGTGTGTGATCCTCTGTGTTTTATTAGTTTCTTGTCCTAGCATGGACGGGAAGTTATTTACTGGATCCTGGGACAGCTTATCAGTGACTCTGCCGCTGTAGAGAATGATGCTTGCTTTCCCCAATAGGCCCTCAGGAAGGGGCCTCCCCTCATGCTTGATGGAATGTTGAGGACTGAATCATGTGTAGGTCTCATTACAGATAGCTACTGATGCACTGCGTTCTGTAGTCCACCAGCTATTTCATGTCCAAAGGATACTTTTGTTCTGCACAGCTCCCTCTCTTTTGTCTCTTATATTCCTTTTCCCTAAACGAGAGAGGAGAAATGGAGAGGAGATTGTGAAAATGACTAAAAGTCATTACATAAATGTTTGAAACTGTCAAACAATAAAAACTAATAAATGACAAAAATGGACCCAAAATTTGAACCCTAAAACGTCTTTCCAGCTCTTGATTCAAGAGTATGCTGGTTCCCAAAAGCCTACTTCAACACACACATCCACAAGAATAAAGCAAGTGTGCACAAGTGTGAGGGCCAACTCTCTGCTGCTGTAACAGAATACTGGAGGCTTATTTCACGTATAGTTCTGTGATGTGGGATGCCCTTCTGTAAACTGTGAATATGTTTTATTACTATTGGTTCAAAATAATGCTCATTTGACCAATAGCCAGTCAGAATAGTGCCAGGCAGGGAATCCAAACAGAGTTACAAGAAGAAAAAAAATGCTGAGTTAGGGAGAAACCAGCAGTTTTTGGTGGACTAAGATGTCAGGGCATTACTGGTAAGCCACAGGGCACCTGGCAATATACAGATTATTAGAAATGAGTTAATATGTAGAGAAAGCTAGTCAGTAATAGCCTGAGCCATCATCTTGGCAATTATAATTAGTGTTAAGCCTCTGAATGGTTATTTTATAAGAGGCATCAGGAACCAGTTGGTGGGAGAGAAACTACTTCAGCAGTATCAGGCTAGACACACCAAAGTATCTGGCTATAGTTCTGTACACTAGAAGGTCCAAAAGCATGATACTAGCTTTTAATGAGGGATTTCTTACTGCACTCTGACATGACAGAAAGCATCACATGGCAAGAAACTTTACAGACAGAGCTCAGGTTTTCTAAATCAAAATCATTTACAATAATTTAATTGACTTCTTTATTAATTTTTTAATTAATTAATACACTTGAGAAATCAGAGTCTTCATAACCCGATTACTTCCTAAAGGACTGACCCATGTTTCCATACATGACCTTTAAGGGACATCCTTTGTGACCTAACTCTGGTAATCCTTAGTTTGTGTTCCTTTGCACAGTATTCTCTCAGGTCAAATAGACCTGACCTATGTAATCAATAAGATATTGGATAAAGCTTAGTTACTTCTAAATATAAGTCTTAAAAGATATTGTAAATTTCATATTATGTGGATTATCTCTTCTGTAAGAAATCAGCACCATGCTGTGACATTGTTGAAACTGTGAAGAGATTCATATGGGTAGGAACTAAAGACAACTAACATCATTCTAGACAAACTTGGCTAAACATGGGAATGAGCCAGGATGGAAGATGCTTATGCCATTTGGTAACACTATCAAGACAGATCCTTAAAACAAATTTATGAAACCAAACTGTTCTCAAATTTCTGAACTACAAAAACTGGGGCAAACAACTCTTAATACTGTTTTACATCAGTAAGTTTTAGGGTCATTTGTTGTATGAGGCTGCTTGTTCGTTACCCATCTACCCAGACTCTCAAAATAACCATATAGAAACTGTATTAATTAAATCACTGCTTGGCCCATTTCCATATTGGTTAACTCTGACATCTTAATTTAACCCATTTTTATTAATCTGTGTATTGACACGTGGCTGTGGCTTATTGACAAAGCTTTGGCATGTCTGTCTCTGGTGGTGGCTACACGGCTTCTTTTTCACTCTGCCTCCTTTCTCCCAGGATTCAGTTTAGTTTTCTCTGCCTAGCTCTACTCTACTCTACTAGGCCAAGCCAGTTTCTTTATTAACCAATGGAATTCACAGCATACAGAGGGAAATCCCGTATCACCTCCCCTTTTCTGTGTGGGAGATCCTTCTGTCTATGTGTTGTTTTTATTGGTTAATGAATATAGAAACTGTTTTGGCCTATAGCAAGGCAGAATTTAGCTAGGCAGGGAGAACTAAACTGAATGTTAGGAGAAGGAAGGTGGAGGCAGAGAAAAGCCATGTAGCTGCCACCAGAGACATACATGCCAAAACTTTGCCGGTAAGCCACAGTTACATGGTGATACACAGATTAATCAAAATGGGTTAAATTAAGATGTAAGAGTTAACCAATAAGAATCTAGAGCTAATGGGCCAAGTGGTGATTTATTTAATATAGTTTCTGTATTGTTATTTCAGAACTGAGCAGCTAGGAACTAACAAGAGGCACTCACAACAGTAACTTGCTACAGAAAAATAGATAACTATTATCACACTTAAAAAAAGACCAAGTTCTGGAATTTAAGTTTGCTTGTAGAAGAGATTATATGAACTGGTAAATGCCTCATTATTAGTAAGTATTAATATATAAAATACCTTTGCAGAGCTCAGTGAAAAGGTATATACCTATGATCCCAATATTCAGGAAGCTGAGGTCAGAGGATCAAGAGTTCAAGATCATCCTGGACCAATAGCAAAATTTTGTCAAAAATGAAACAAAATATGTCAAAGACAGTACACATTTTGGCCACAGGAAAGAAAGCTAGCTCTCATCATGTGAGAAGGTGCTACATAAGTTGCTGAGGGAGAAAAGTTTTCAATAGTCTCACCCAGCTGCAAATCCTATACATTACAGCAAAGACCAGCAAGTATCTCTATTAGTACACTAGTGGCGTAAATATTGCAGACACAATCAACACCTATTTATTGGGTTGAAGGCTCACTCAATAGGAGAAAGCTCATACCTAGGACTGTGAACTTAACTAATAACCTGTGGACAGAGCTGTTACAGAACCTACAGTTTCCAACTGCCAGCTATTTATTCAGCCTTGTAGCCATACATAAGTGCAACTTTTGCCCCTGGTCAAGCAGTTTCTTTTTGTAGTTGACAAAGACTATTATAGATAATAAATGAGTGGTTATCTCCAAATGTAGTATCTACAACACAGCTAAGGCTACATCTAAGGCTCAGGGAACATTAGGGAAGAGGAGGTGGAAAGACTGTAAGGGTCAAGGACTTTGGAGGACTGCTGTGAGATACTATCTTCTGGTTACTTTAGGACTGTTTCACCCGTGAGCTCTCTAATGTATTATGCCTGCCACAGCAGCTGACATGCCAACGTGGAGAGACAAAGGCTCACAAAGTCCACCCTGAGTTGAAGAACTATAAGTGGTCAATGATTGTTAATGGAAGGAGAATATGTATAAAGCATACATAAATGATATATATATCATCACATATGTATATATATATATATACTTCATATATATATGAAGTAGAGGTCATGAATTTGAAAGGGAATATGGGAGGATTTAGAAAATCCTAAAATAAACACCATCAATGTCTTTCTATGAAGAGTTTGTTTTCCCTGTAGCTATCCCTACCATCTATCTAAATACTACTTTTATCTATCTATAAAAGCAAATAATTGTATCTGACCAAATTGTCTTCTGTTATTTTGAGTTTCAAGTTGATTTTATGCCTGTAATAGTTTGACTTTATGCACTTGTCTTTATTACCATCATCACTCTAATATAATCATCTCTCACCTGGACTATTACCATAAACTTCTAATTAATTTATATCTATTGGCTCTTTTCCATTTCATCGCAACCATTAAAGTTATAATGATCCTTTAAAAACACATACCTATAATTCCACCACTGCTCTTCTCCCATTTAAAAATCTTTAAATGCTTGTAAGTGTTAATTAAGCAAAAGTTATGAAGACAAAACCTGTCCTACATAACCTTCGCTGGGTCTGAGTGTTCCATCCTTGTCTTCCATTCTTCACCTTGCTTTCTGTAATTCTCCCCATACTAAACTTCCTGCAGTGATTCTTGCTTTCTCTGACCATCAAAGACACTCTATTTCATTATGAGACTTGGTTTATCCATCTTTCCCAGGCTGATCTCAAATTGCTATACTCAGCTTCTCTTCCTTTATCAGTCTCTGGAGCAGTTGGAACTGCAGGCACATGCAATATGCCCAGGCAACAAATGATGATTATATGTACTCAAATCTCTTCCTTTTCCTCTTTGTCTACTCAAGACTTTACACCCTTAATAGTTAAGGGATTTGTCACATTCTTACCAAGGTATTTCCTTTTGATTTCCATAGCATTGTACATTTGTTCATTATACACCCGTTACACTAACTTTTACATTTGTTTGTGGCATTGTTTACATTATTTGATTAATGATAAGGTTCCCTTATAGATAGATCTTACCTACTATGAGAACAGGCACCATTTCTGCTACCATTTACTTATATATTCCCTAATGCTTACCACAGTACTGGGGGAATACTATATATTTTATTAAAAAAATGAAAAACTGACTACCTAATTTAATGAGCTTATTTGACTATGAATGCTTCTTCAGAACCAGACTATCAAGGTTCAAATTATGTCACCTTCTAACTCTGTAATATTAAGGATAACTTCAATGCATTGTTTCATTAGAGGTGGCCTCTGGTATTTGAAAACAATGACTGCTGATTTTTAAATTTGTTTTTCTTTTGCTTTTTCAAGACAGGGTTTCTTTGTGGAGCCCTGAATGCCCTACCACTGACTCTTTAGACCAGGTTGGCCTGGGACTCACATGGATCCATCAACCTTTGCCTCCTGAGTGCTGGGATTAAGATGTGCATCACAGTCATCACTACCATCACCACCCAGAAAGTTTGAAAATTCTTTCTTTCTTTCTTTTTTTCTGAGTCAGGGTTTCTTTGTAACTTTGGAGCCTGTTCAGGAACTAGATTTTGTAGACCAGGCTGACATTGAAAGCAGATCTGATCACAAAGATCTGCTTGTCTCTGCCTCCTGAGTACTGGGATTAAAGGCATTCGCTGCCACCACTGCCTGGCAAGTTTGAAAATTCTTAAATGAGTTAATATAAAACAAAATCTTAATGCCTAATACAAAGTAGATGCTGTATCTGCTTGTTGCAATTCTTAGTATTAGAAATACACTTGGTCATTTTTACATGAGTGTTCCTTATTCCATAACCACCAGTTTCTTGAATAACTACTGCTTTGTTGTTTTTGTTTTTTTGTAAATTCAGACTATCTAGTGTCTGTGTAAGTAAGAAACTGTGCCGAAACAAATAGACACAGTAGTGACTGAGAAGTCTTTTTTGAACTGTTCAGTTTGAGTTAGGTATAAGGATCCTGCCGCTAATTGGTGTTTGGTATTTTGCTATTTATGTAAAGCATGAAGGGAGCAGGGGTTATATTTAATGCACATCTCAAAAAATTCTATACTCCTCCCCTTTTTTAAAAAAATAGTCACCAGAAATAGTTGAATCCACTTTCTATACAGATTTTGTAGATTGGTTACTCCCTTATTAATCTTGATTTAAGCCTCAATAATGGCAACCTATTAAAATCATATAAAATGCTATTGGTCTCTTTAGATTGAGAGTTTCCACACTCAGATACTGACATTAAATGTTAAAGCTGCCGTTTCCTTCTCATTGGAGCTGTTTCATTGAGAAGAGAGCTAATGCCTCTTAAAGAGTTGTAAGTGTGGCATTTTGTCACATCGTGCGCCCACCTGTAGACATGCCCACCACAAAGGACTGTGGTTTAGGAAATGGGCTGTAGACTGGAGGGTTATGCTGCTACTACAATTTCTTCCTCCTCCCCTTTCCCCTGACCCCACCCCCCACCCCAGTCAGGAAAACCAACCTTGTACTTTCTGGAGATAACTGAGATTCCCCAGCCCTTGCAACTTTGGTCTTTTCAGTTTGGGTAAAAGAGGGGGAAACGTTTTCAACTTCTTTCTAGATCATGGCTTTTTGAGCAGCTGATGTTCCTGAAAGAAAATAGATGAGAGTTTCTTGGGACTGAGGGCCGATCGGATGGCTGTACTTGTAGTCGCTAAAAACAGAATCATCTTTACTGGAAAAGATTCTCGTGTTGTAGCTACAGGGTGCAGAGTAAAGGTTACAGGGAAGAACAGGAACCTAAAAATCCAAGGACTATCCTACCAGCTGGCCCAGCTTTAAAATTCTACTGCTAGAAGTTCATTTAAAAAGCAATTTCAAAGATTTTTAAGAGATAATTCTGATTTAGACAGTAAGACTTCTATCAAACCATCTTCTTGAAGATGAATTTTGGAAATTCTGAGACCAAGTGTTACCTTTAGCGTCTGAAGTTCTGATCTGAACCTAGATACTCTGTGGCGGGAAAGGACGGAGGAGCAGGCTCCATTTGATGAGAGGCTGTAGGGAGAGCTCTGGCTGTGGAGACAAGTTTCCTGTGTGTAATGACTATGAGGAGAAAAGGGAAAGAAAGGAGATTTGAAAGTTTCTTACTTGACATTTATAATAGAGGAAAAGAATGCAATCATATAGATAAGAAAGACAATAAGCATTATGCTTACCTCAGCAGTGCATGTTCCTAAACGGACACTCAGATAAAATGGCACCACTGTCTCTTTGTCAAGCCAGGACCGTTAGAGCAACTTCACTTTCTTAAATATTTGAGTGATTAGTTTTTCTTTTTCCTAATGATGTTATAAAGCAGAGGGTCAGGGTTCTTTCATACTACTCAGAAATCTGATTAGGCGAGGAGCAGCTTCTCAAATGTTGGCAGTTTTGTGGCCTGGAGTGCCAAAGGCTTGTAAACTCGGTTGATACACTCAGAGAGGTATATCCCCCGAGTCTGGAAAACTAGGAGCTCATGACTGTAGGCACTCAGGTTAGATGCTTACTGCTGTGGACATTTAGAATCCACAGCCCGGCACTCAGCAGCTGAGGGTATCCTGGGTTAACAGCAGCTAGCAGTAACAGAGGTCTTGCAAGCTAGAGGTACAGCTTATGGTGTTGGATATACAGTTCCTATAACAGTAGCTAGTATCTCAGATCAGTTCATCTCAGCTGTACTACACTTACAATTACTGGGACGTCAGGTCTTTCAGAGGCTACTAACACTTCTCTTCCATTTTAGTATCAGCACCCTCAACTCTTAGGACTTCGAAAGTCCCTGGAACTGTTGCTGTGACCAGGACCCACGGCACCTCGTCCTTGGCTCTTTACAGACTTCCACCTTCTCTGACGTCTGCGCTTCCTCCTTTGTCATCTCGACCACCTCTGCATCCCACTGTCTCGAGGCCCCATTGCTGCTTCTGCCACTGCTGCCACTTATTGCTAGTGCTATGGCCACTGCCAGGACAGCAACTGCTGTCCCTTTTGTTGTCAGGATGCTCCTGCTGCCACTATTGCTGCCATCTCTGCTTCACTTCACAGTTAAGTCCATTCTACCCATGATCAAGGGTAGACAATATAACAAGAGGACAATATCACAAGAGAAGACTGCTTTTTGAGAAGTTCTAATATTCCACATTGCTGGACAGGCCAGACAAGACAGTCCAGTCTCCCAAATGACTTGAAAAGCAAGGCAAAATGTCTAAGGTGCTAGCTAGTTTTATGTCAGCTCAATGCAAGCTAGAATCATTTCAAAGGAGGGACCCCTAATTGTGAAAAATGCCTCCCTAAAATCTAGCTATGGGGCATTTTCTTAACTAGTGATTGATGGAAGAAGGCCCAGCCCATTGTAGATGGTGCCATCCCTGGGCTGATGGTCATCAGCTCTATAGGAAAACAGGCTGATCAAATCATGTGGAGCAACCCAGTTAACTGCACTCCTCTGTCACCCCTGAATCAGCTCCTGCCTCCAGGTTTCTGCCTGTTTGAGTTCCTGTCCTGACTTCCTTCAGTGATGAACAGTGACCTGTCTTCTAAAGTTGCTTTGGTCATAGTGTTTCATCACAGCAATAGAAACCTTAACTTAGGAAACCTAGTTATATAACCAGAATAGTGGTATGTCATGGCACATATGTGTGACATGTAGATTTAGTTTTGTAATTTTTATCAATCATAGTAGATCTCCCAGTTTTACTAATTACAAGCCTTTCCAGGCAGCCAATCATTGTCCTTACACTATATTTGCTGAGCCACCAAAGGAAATGCTTCTTACCTTGTGCTTAAGCAAGAACACCTGCAGAGTAAGCAGTGGGTATAGAGTTGACTAAGGCTCAACTTGGAGTATTGTCTTCTACAGCCTGTAGAAGCCTCTCTAGACTGTAGATTGTCTAGGGAGGTGTGAACAGAGAAAGTCTTTGGGTTGGGAGCTGCAGCTTCAGTCAGAGTTGTCCTAGAAGCTGGAGTAAAGTGTACATTGGTGTATTAGTGAACTATTTAAATCAGTACAACTATCCCCTTGTTTCTATTCAGACTATATAAATCTTCTGACTTTTAAAACAGCTGTAGCATCTGGGAGGCAGATCCATTGTTTGCTAAGGGGCTGTTTAGCTAATAGCTTATCCCTTGAGGCAACAAGCAGGACATGAGAATGAGTCTGAGAGGTACTCAAGACATTGATTGACTTGGTACCAATGATTCAAATAATTTGAAGAGGAACAAACATCAAACAGTAGATATATGAATTATGAAATTACTATTAACACTGTCATGGAACAAAGACCCCCAAGAACCTAAATTTGAGAGTCTTTATTAAGTGGCCAGTGACTGACCAGAGAGAAATAGTTCACATAGAGCAGCCCCAACTGCTTTCTGCAGGGAGATTTTAAAAACAAGAACCGTAGCCTGGCTGTCAGTTGTAGGGGTAAGTAGAGCAAGCAAGCAGTTTAACAGAAGTAAACAGGGCAATTAGCTGGGATATCCACCTCAAGTCCCTGGGACAGGGTTGTGTAATTTTTAAAGGGACTTTTCCAGGGGAGAGAGAAGAGGGGAGTCATCTCTTTGACTTTGATTGCAGCAAGGACAAGAAGGAGGAACTGTGGCCCTGTCTTAAGATACTTCTGTCCTTGCGAAGATCTCTGTTACACTCAACTCCTGCCAAATGACCCATGGATGGTCATGTACCTCCTACCTGTTTCCCTAACTACTCTAATGTGATACATCTTTGTGAAGTGATATACAGAACCCCTGAGGGTAGGAAAGTTTTTGTTTCCGTCTTTAAGTATACACAAAGCTGTCTTCTAGTAACTCCTCACCAGTATAGTCGATGATGCTCGTTCCACAGATAGCTGAGAGCACTTTGTCTGACAACAAAGAGCCAAGTAGGGACCAGATGAACAGACAAAGCAGGAGGTTGGTGTGGATTTAGTCTTTAACTTGTCACTATATACTTGACATTTGTCACTTGTGCTGGAAAGGAAGAAAATATAGAGCTGGTAAAGCACTAGCCACTAAGACTGATGACTTGAAGTCAATTTCCAGGCCCCACATGGTGGAAGGAGAGAACTGACTCGGAAAATTGTTCCCTTACTTACGTATGGCCTATGGCATGTGCACAAGCGTGCACACACACATACACACACACACACACACACACACACACATAGATACACACACAAATACACAGACATACACAGAAATAAATGTAATTTAATATTTTAAATTATGATTAAAAAATAAATGCTATCACCTGCAAAGAGGTTTTGTGGACGACTTGAAATATGCTTGTGTGTGGAGAGACGGAATGGCAGGAACACAGGCTGTGTCAATTTATATATTACCAGCATTTATTTTTTGTTCATTTTGGCTTTGGAAATAAGGTCTATCTATGTAGATATGTTTGTCTGGAACTTTCTGTGTAACTCAGAGAAGACTTGAACTCTTGTATTATCCCCCTCAGTACTGTAACTACAGGTGTACATCACCACACCCAGCTTCTACTTGCAATTTTGAGAGTAGTGATGTCCAATTTTTATCATCTTAGTATATAGTAATGTAATCATTAGTGTTCATTGTCAGTTTCACATAATCTAGAATCACATGACAGACAAGCCTGTAGGTACACCTATGGGGCATTATCTAGACTAATGGTAGTCTCTGAAGTTGTCTGTGAGGAATTACCTTGATGATGTTAATATAGGATAGTCCATTTTAGCTGTGAGCAGCACCATTCCCGGGGCATCTGTATAAATGGAGAAGAGAGCCGAGTAGCATGCAGTCATCACTCTCTATGCCTTTGCGGAAGATACCATGTGACCAGCTGCTTCCATCTCCTGCTGTCTTGACTTCCCCAGCACAGTGGACGATACCCTGAACACGGAGCTGATGAGATCCCCTTCTTTCTTAACAAACTTTGTCAGGATTGTGTATCATGGTAATAGGAAAAGAAACTAAGGCATGGCTTACATTTGAATTTTATAGTCCGCTTTATACATGTTGTCTTTGAAAGACTAGAGTGAGTAGCACCCTAGTCTGTCCTTGCTGACTGTAAACAGAGACTGCACTTTTGTTTTCTGGCCCCACAAAACCATAAAATCACACAAAAACTATAATAATTACAACACTGTTTGGCCAATAGCTCAGGCATATTCATAGCTAGCTCTCACATCTTAAATTAAACAATTTCTATTAATCTGTGTATCGCCACGAGGTTGTAGCTTACTGGTAAGTTTCTGACATTCTTCTTCGGCAGCTTCATGGCATCTGGTTGACTCTTCCTTCTTTCTCCCTGCATTCAGTTTAGTTTTCCCACCTAGTTATATTCTGCCCTGCCCTAGGCCAAAGGAGCTTCTTTATTAACCAATGGTAATAAAACATATTCACAGCATGCAGAGAGGAATCCCAATCAGCCAATATAATCTCTGTGCCTTTTTGTAACACTGCCTGGCATCGTTCCTGCTGATACCCCGAAATTTTATCTTCTAGTTGTGAGTTTTGTTTTTCACTATTTTTTCTCATTATAAACAAAATCAATTGAAAATGTGTCAAAGTTCTAAATGTGAAGATCAAACAAAGAAGTGTTTGAAAGATGTGAGTTTTGTTTTTTACTATTTCTTCCCATTATAAACAAAATCAATTGAAAATGAGTCAAAGTTCTAAATGTGAAGACCAAACAAAGAAGTGTTTGAAAGAAAACAAAAGAATATTTTCACTACCTAAAATATACATTGATTTCTCAAATAATTTATTTTATATTCAAGTAATTATTAATTATCTTGACATATTTACCGTGTTTTTGTTTCTTTTCTACCTAGTTTCCATGACCACTCCTCTCAAAGAAACTACTGCCATCATTTGGAATATCCCTGTCACTCCAACTCCTACTTAATACTGTTCCTCTGCCCATCCTCCCTCAAATTCTCTATTTTCATAAAAGCAGGAGTAATCCCTTACAGGACATAAATCAAATCACACCAAAACACTCTTGTGTCATCTCATCACACTTAGAACAAAACTCTAAGTCCTCACTGCAGCCCGACCTGTCCTCCGCTCAGCCGCGGCCGCCACAGCTCAGGAGCTGCCACAGCGCGCTGCTGATCTTTAGCCACCGACTCTCGTTGTTCTCACGGCACCAAGCACATGCCAGTCTCAGGGGCTTTTCTCTGTGTTTACTATATCTGAACTGTTTCCCTCAGGTGGCATGTAACACACTTCCTTCAGATGTCAGTTTAGACATTACCTCATCAGAGAGCCTTTCTCTGACCATTACACGGAACCTACTTTACAGTGCCGTGCCCCCCATCCCCAGTACCACACACACAATCTCATAGTAAAATCAGGAAAACAAGATTTATTCAATGTGGGCATATTGAGAGTAGAAACGTCGAGATTCAGTGCACCCTCCCCTCACGTTCATCTTTAAGCTGCTGATATGGGAGCAGGGTTCTAATGAAAAGCAAGCAATATACATAACTAGGCCATGCCAAGGGATCACAGGACTCAGCCCATCTCCTGACAGGGAAATCACCAGAGAACCATGGGCAGACAATGTTTTTTCTCCAACTTATAAAAAGATGTTAGACTTCTGGGATCTTCCCCCTTCAGAACAAAGAATTCATAAGCAGAGTTCATCCCTTCTTCCACAATCCCCTATGGCAGCCAGAACTAACCTAAGCAGTCTAGAAGGAGAAAAAGCCAGTTTATCCCACACCCCAGACATACAAACCTAGATGGTCCAGGGAGGAATGGGTTGGTGTCAGATCTCCTCTCATGGGAGTCTGGCAGTCTGCTGTGTGTATACTTTTCCATAAAACTGTGTGCTAAGAGTGCTGCATTTCTTGCTTTTTAATTCTTTAGTAATGAAAACCTACCCTCTCTAAGACCCCCTGATGGTAACACCTTTGTCTCAGCTCTCAGTCTCTCCTGCAAGGATGTCTAGTGAGTGCTAAATATCTGCTAGAAATAATCTGTTAGAAATAATTTCAATGGTTGTCTTGAAGCCTACTCTGTACACCAGGCTGGCCTCTAACTCATAGTTATCTGCCTGCCTCTGCTTTCCAAGTGCTAGGATTAAAGGTGTGTGCCCCCACTACCTGTCTTAAAATCAACCTTTGATTTTTACACTTAAGGTTTGCTTAGCAAAACCAATTCTAAAAAGTTCTTAGCCTTTGTAGTGGTTTGGATAATAAGAATGGCCCCATAGGCTCATATATTTGAATGGTTAATCATCAGGAAGGGGCGCTACTTGAGAAGGATTAGGAGGTGTGGTCTTGCTGGAGTAGGTGTGGCCTTGTTAGAGGAAGTATGTCATCGGGGTTAGGCTTTGTCGTTTTAAAAACCCATGCCGGGTCTATCAGTGTTCTCTTTCTGCTGCCTGTGAATCCGCTTGTAGAACTCTTAGCTACCTCCCCAGCACCACGTGTGGCTTGTGCCACTATGCTACCTTCCATGAAGATAATGGGCTAACTGCAAGTAAGCCCCAGTTAACAGCTTTCCTGTGTAGCTGTGGCCATGGTGTCTCTTCATGGCAATAAAACAGTGTTGAAAGCCTGTGTTTGATAAAGTATTTTATACTATATTCAGATTCTCTCTCCTAAAGTCTCTAATCAAAATTTTCCTCGGTCTCAGTTTGCAAAACTGATATTTGGAAACACCAGATCCAAATTAAAATAGGTTGAAAATCAACTTTTCATTTGGTATTTCAGATAAGTCTACCTGAGATAAAGTTCAATAAAACCAGTACCTTTCTGTCTCAAATGAAAATTGTACATAAATCTTTGTATTTTAGCTAGCTAAGTAAAAACAGGGACAGAACCCATTGCTCATAATAATTCAAAAGTCACAAACACATTCATACATACAACCATATTAAAAATAACATAGAAACAATAACTTTAATGTGTAATTGATTCATAAAATAAAAATATAGAAATAAAGTTGCTAGAGGTCTCTTAGCTATTCCCAGAAACTCCAGGCACAGAGATTGGTCCTTACCCCATTCCTGTGTTAGAAATTGTTCTACATTTACAAAAGACTAGTCAGCTGCAGCTTTGCTGAGCAGGTCCCAAGGTAACAGAGACAGTATTTCATGGTTACGTAAATCACAACATAAATCTCAGTAACCCTGCCTCTCTTTCTCATATGGTGAAGTGGAGCCTTCAGCCTTCCAAGCCACATGGTAGATGGCCTGATTTTTTTCAGACTGAAAACTGTCATCATTTATAACTGTTTGATCATGGGCCCATTCCTTTGAGATACTAGTCACTGTCAAAAACCAGCTCTTCCTAGAGTTTGTGCGGTCCTTCTGGAAGGATTAAAGTACACAGAGTGGGTAGGAGGTAGACACAAGAGAAAGGAGACACAACCTTCCACCCCTTGAAAGCCCCCACTGTGGGAATGGCAGAGCAGTGTCCATTTCTGTAGTCCCTGGATTTGAGTTGTGGCCAGGTTTCAAAATGCCTTTGAGAACTTTCTCTCCCCTCTGCCTCCATGGCCACTGTGCTTCTTTACTCAATGATAATTGCCCAAAGAATTCACCGGAAGAGCCCTAAGACAAAACCAGCCGTCAAATGCCACGGCCCAAAAATAGTTCAAAAGAACCCAAATTACTCAAAAGGGCTCTAAAGCAAATAAGGAAATAAAGTTGTGGTAAGTTTCTCCCGAACTAGTGAACCTCAGGTTCTGCTTTACCAAGTAGAAGTAAGAGCAGCTTGTGCCGATGAACCGGCAAGATGGGAAATGTCCCCGGAATACAGGGGTTCCAGCATCCAAACCTCCACTTTTCCTTTCCATACACTGACTACTTTGCTATGGTTAGCAAATACCTCAAACTGTGCCTTTTGTCCCTTCAAAAGATTGTTTCTAGACATAAGGTTCACAGTCTGTGTCCCCAGCAAGTCAGGTTTGGCCATCCTTCCTTAATATGCTAATCAAAAGAGTCAAATTAACAGTGTAGAACATAAAGGAGGGATTTCTTCACTGTGGCCACACTGGGAAAGGGACGAAGAGCTCTGTAATGTTCCCCGACCCAAGTCCATCTTCTGTATTCCATTTTTTTGGTCTATTTTATTTGTTGTACTTGTCATTGTGAGACATATAACATTTACTTGATTGCTTCTTGTATATTTTATTACCATATTTAAAGTTCCATGAAAATGGAATTTTGTTTTGTTCTCTACTCTGCTGAGGACTTCTTAAACCATGCCCGTTCCTAGGAGGTTTCTTCTACGCCTCACCGGGATCACATGTCACACATGTAAAGGTGTTGAGGCGAGACAAGAGGCTCCAGAGCCTCTGGCAGGTTTTGTAGGAGCTCTCTCTGCAAGTTGATTCTTGTGTCTTCTGTGCTTTCATGTATCACTTAAAAAGTCTGGTTTGTAAATAGAACCTATTCTTTTAAAACCATGGGACTTTTTTCTTTAGTTTTTTCCCCCTGAAGATTTTTATTAAACAGTTTTATGAAAACACTTCACCAGCTTTACCTCATCTTTCTGGTATATTTAAATCATTAATTAGGATCATTTTTTAAAAACATGCTAAACTCCGAGTCTCAGATATTTTCTCTTTGAACTTCTTCATGACATTATGGGTTTTAAAATTAAACTATAAAAAGCAGTTTATTTTATCCTATCATTTGTACAGAATGCATTTGTAAAGTATATATATTTCTTTGCAACAATCTTCTTCGTAAGGCATATGGGAAGCTCAACCTTTCTCAGAGAGAAAGCTTGGAAATGGGAAACTGCACCTGGGAAATCGTCTTATCTATTAGGATTGGCCCTAAAGAGGGTAGCAACAAGTTTTGAAAATTACTTTTTAAATTAGTATACAAGATACTGGATTTCAAAAAAAGATACTGGATTTCATTATAGTATCTCTATACATGTATGCCATTCCTTGACTCATATTTACCTTCTATCCTCTCTTTTGTCTCTCTGCAAAATAGCTTATACGTGTGTGTGTTGTGTATGTATATATATATTTCGAGACAGGGTTTCTCTGTAGCTTGGGAGCCTGTTCTGGAACTAGCTCTTGTAGACCAGGCTGGACTCAAACTCACAGAGATCCACCTGCCTCTGACTCCCAAGTGCTAGGATTAAAGGTGTGTGCCACCACCGCCTAGCTTCTATGTGTATATTTTACAACTGAAGTTCTGACTGTAAGAGAAAATATGGTATTTGACTTTCTGAATCTGGTTTATTTTGTTTTACACGACAATCTCCATTTTCAACCATTCTCCTGAAAACAACTTAATTGTTCTTTCTGTCTACATAAAACTTTATTATGAGGCCTGGGAGGATGGCTTAGAGGGTTGTAGTTTGCTTCTCAAGCATAAAGACATGAGTTCAGATCTTCTCTTCCACCCATACAGAAGCTGGGTATGACTGCAATCTTCTATAACCCCAGTGCTGAGGGGTGGAGACAGGAGGATCCTGGGAGTACACTGGTCCCATTCTAACCGAAGCAGTGAACTCTATGATCAGAGGGACCCTGTCTCAGGTGAAAAAGGCAGAGAATGGTAAAGCAAGACATCCAATGTCCTCTTCTGCCCTCATGCATTTGCCCGTTTGCATATACCCACAAAGACAAGCATACCACCCACTTCCTCCTGAGGAAAAAAAAAAACCAAAAAAGTTCTATTGCATATACATACTACACTTTAAAAAATCCTTTTATCTGTTGGACATATAGGCTTGTTCCCTAACCTGGATGTTATGAATATAGTCACAGAAAATATTAATGCAGCAGAAAATGAAATCATAGGACTAAGCAATCCCAGGTAGCTGTTATAATACCAAAACTTCAAACAAATATGAAAATTCTAGTCATGGAAGTCTTTAGTGTGGTCAGTTTCTAGTCAGGCTGGAGATAGAAATTTTAGTACTGGGGGGAAAAAAGAAGGTTGGAGAGTAAATCTAAGCACACGGCAAAGAATTAGTAATCTAAGACACAGACTTAGGCTGAGTCAGGGTCACAGGTGTCACAGGGTTCAGTAAAACAAAAACCAGGCTGTGTCTGGTGGTGGTCATCCGAACATTTGGGGTAACAGAGGCAGAAGATTTTCCAAGAGTTTGAGACCAACCTACGCTGCACAGAAAGATCCCATCGCAAAAACAAGACTGAAGAGCTGAGAATATGTTTGTGTGTTTTTAATAGTTCCTCATTGCTTTGTCAAGCTTCTCCAGAGACAAGATGAGAGAAATGGATAATCTTTCCCGACCACAGAGCTGTCATAGGCACACTGCATTCCACTTTGAAACCTTCTAAATTATCTTTAAAATCCAGAGAACATTGCATTCTACACCTCAATGTATTTGTTTGCTTAAATATAAAAACAATACTACATTAAATTACTTGCTTCTCAGTATAATAGACGCTCCAAAAAAAGATAAATCGTTTTTATCATATAGTTCCACTCTCTGTACAAGCTGAAAAGTATGAAATTGAGACTACAAATTAGTGTTCAGTTTCCTTGTCATGACATTCAAAACATCCAAATGCCGATTCCCTCTCCAAACTTGCTTTATGTACCCAGACCTCATGTGCTGGTTATTCTGAATTACATGCCTCAGTATATCACTTTATCTGTATCACCTTGTATTTCACACTCCTGGCCCTGGGTTATGGTGTTATTTCTCCCTATAATTCATTCTTTTCGATACCCCCATTTGACTTATTCTTTCATCTCACTTTAAGACGGAGCACAGATATTTCCTTTAGAGAGATTCCCCTCCCTCTTTTGTTCTCTTTCTATTCCCTGCTTAGATGAGAAGAAGTCTCTCCCCTCTTTAACTTACTGCTCTTCATTTTGTTTGATAAGAGAACTAGCCGTGTCTTATTAAAATTGTCATTTATAGTCAGTTCTAGTTATCTATTTTTCTTGCTCTAAACGTAGCTTGAAAACAAGTCATTACTAATTTTCATGGTCCTGTAAATTTGTCTCCCTTGTAGACTCTCATATACTTACAATTAAATGCCAGCTGGCCAAACAAGAATTGTTCACTGGCCTGTCTAGGCCCTGTAGTGGAACATCAGGGTGCTGGTAAGGATGTGACTCTTGTTGTGGCTTCTCCATGTGGTTAGCTTGAAAATTTTCACATCATTTTGGACTCACCGAAGTTGGATATGTTAGAGAACACCCTTTGAGTAGTCTGGGATAAGACATAGAAAACGCAAAGTTTTGAATGAAAAAAATAGAAAAATGTTAACAGGGGTGATGGTTAATCTCAACTGCCAACTTGATCCGATCTAGAGTGAAGGATGGCCCTCTGAACATGCCTGCAGGAAAAAAAAATGTTACTGTTTATTGAGGTGTGGAGAGCAATGCACTGTGTATGCCACTGCTCTCTGTGCAGGATTCTGGAATAGAAGGAGGAGAAAGTGTGCTGAGAGCAAGCCTCGATCGCGCTGCTTTCCACGGTGGATAGATTGTGACCACAGCTCATCCTGCGCTGACGCACTGTCACCAATGTGCACTCACCTCCCTGGGGTGAAAGCAAGCCCTTTCTCCCTGACGTTGCTTTTGTCAGGGTGCTTGGCACTTCACCAAGAGAATCAGTAAGGTGCACACGCTGAGCATCCACCCCGGGTGGGACGGAAAACTAGGCGTTACCATTTATAACTTCCATAACTTCCTTAACTAAGAAAAATGATTTTAAAATGAATCACTAATGTATACCTTAGGAAAACATTTCTTTCTGTCCTAAAATACTCATTAAAGATTTTTTTCAAGTAAGGATTTTATTTTCCTCTAACTTAATTTCTAATTTTTGAGCATTTCATAGAAGAGTGCCGTATTTGCTTCAGTTCTCCACCTCTCTTCTTCATCTCTTCCCATGTCGCTCTACTCCAACTCAGATTTGTGACCAATTCTTCTGCAATTGTTATGGTTACACACAACAGACAGACAGACATGCAACCTGCTGAGCCAATTTAATGTTGCCCTTATAAATATGTGTGGAGGGTAATCACTTGGGATGGATGACTGAACAGAAGGCTCATTCATGGAGAAGACTGATTTCTTCCCCAATAAGAAATTTCTAATTATAACAGAAATAAGGATGTAGTGATAAATAAAAACTCTAATTACTCATTCAATGTCTCTGAGTCATACATTTGACCTCTGAGACTCTTGGAAATGTAAATGGTTACCTTTTCTATTCCCTTTCTGAATTTGTTGAGATACTTCAAGACCTGATTCTTCCTTCTAAGACACAACATAAGGCCTCATTTATTTAATTCTGGAGCAATGGGATGACTCATTCAACCACATTCACTTTTCTAGCTCATTTTTTTTCCCTCTCTGCTCTTCCAAGATGCTTAAGTAAGAAGAATAAATTACAAAATCAACCGTGTTCAGTGGTTAGTAAAGCAAGAAAAAGTATAGCCAACTAGCTGCACAGAATCAAAGGCCAAGTAAATGCTCAGTTCTCATTTCCTGGGCACCAAAGGCATCTCCATGTTCTTGCCCTGGGGCTCACCTTCAGTGCCATCTAGATAAAAACTAGCTTTTTTCCTTTTGCTAATCAGGAAAAAGGATTGAGCTGTGTCTCACCCGAAGTATTTTGGCCTTTCCGTGGAACAGGCACTACATCCCGAGGCAGCTGTAGCTGGGGCTACCATAATGATCTGACAAAAGACCTATTCCTCCAACATTACTAGTCATTACCTCTCTGTGACAAGATGTGACATGCCACAGCCCAGACAGTTCATCCTGAAGGAGTCTCTCCCTGACAAATACAATCCCTCCTCACCTTTGTTCATGACAATTTTATTTCTTCTACAGTGTCAAACTACCAATTTTTCCACGTCAGCATGCCCTAGTTGGACCAAGGGCTGTTTTTTTCCCACTTCAAAAGGAAGTGCTACTGTATTTTCACTGATTGTGTCCAACTTTAATTAAAGAATAATTTTTAAAAGCAGATACATATTTAAAGTAGAAAATATTGTTACTAATAAATGCTTTCTATTCTACTATTTTCCTGAACTTTTATGATTTAAAATGTAAAAACTGTCTACAAGCCTTCTTCTGTCTCTTCAGCAGGATTTCCTGAGCTCAGCATAATGTTTGCATGTGGGTCTCTGCATCTGTTTCCATTAGTGACTGAGCAAAGGCTTTCTTATAGCAGTTGGGGTAGTTGCCAATCTGATCATGAAGATGGCCAATTCAGGATACCTATATACACTATTACTAGGAGTCTTCGATTGGGTCATCCTTGTAGATTAGTGGGAGTTTCCCTTGCATCAGGTTTTTGCCTGGTCTCAAAAAGCAACCTCCTTTCAGTCATGTCTTTCACTACTCTCCCACTCAGTCCACTTCCCAACATGATCTTTAACTTCCCATCCCCATCCACCCCAATCCACATGGGATATCTCTTCTATTTCCCCTTGCCAGGAAAATCCATGCATTTTCCACTTGAAACCTCCTGCTATTACTGCCAGCCCCTGGGCTTCTTTACCGTTCCTCTGCTTTCAGAACCTCTGCAGCCCCTTCACGGCCTTATTCTTATTCCTTATTAAGGTGGACGTAGATTAGTATAACTGATTTATATAATAAACAAGAAAGTGCCATCTAAGAGAACATAGTAGAGTTGAACAAATAACATTCACTCAATGTTTTATAGAAATGCAGCGTTTCTATAACAGGATGTACATGTATTATTAAATTACTAATAGTTTACATTTTGGGAGGTTTCGTTTTGTTTTTGCTTTTTGAGACAGGGTCTCACTGTGTAATTTCAGCCAACCTGTAACTCATAGAGATCTGTTTACCTCCACCTCCTCAGTGTGGGTGGTAAAGGCATATACCACCATGCGAACTTACATTGGTATTTTGAGACAGGCTCCTACGACTCAAACTGGCCTTCAGCTTCCTATGAAGTAGAGGATGACTAGTAGGCTCTGATCCTTCCTCCCCTACCTCTCAAGAGTGGAATTATGAGCATGTACCATGACACCCTGCATATGTATATGTACATATACATATATATGCATATATAATAACATAATATAACTATAATATCTGTAATGTGGTCATAGGCAATCACCAGGAAGCACCGTTAAGGTTAATTGTATGGTACCCTATAAAATCTGTCAAATACCATATTTGTTTAGTGTACCAAACACTCTAACAATTGCGAGTGAGAGCATGTTGGTGAGCTCTGCAATATCTCTAGAAAACTGAGCATAAGACTATATTAGAAATATTCTGGAAATGGAAGTAAACAGAAAACAACTAATCCTAACTAATAATTATCGAGGTTAATACTAAATTGTAGTTGACCACATAGATTTTAGGTTTAAGATTTAAAATGTGAAACAGAATTTTTAAATGCAGAGCGTCTCTTCTAAAATAAAACAGATATAAAAATAACTGATAGAGCTCAGTGTTTAATTTCTTTTTATTGTTATGATGATGATTTTTATTATTTATTATTATCCACATTCTGACTGCCATTTCGCCTTCCTCCTTTCCTCCCAGGCCCTCCTTTTCATCTCTCCCCTGCCCCTCTCCCACCATCCACTCCTCCCCTCATTCTCTCCAGATAAGGGTAGGTTGCCATCAATATCAACCAAACATGGCATACCAAGTTTCAGGAAGACTAGACACCTCTAGTCATATTAAAACTGAACTAGGCAAGTCAGTTTGAGGAAAAGAGTCCCAATAGCAGGCAAAAGAGACAGACAACTCCTGTTCCCATTGTTAAGAAGACCGAATCACAAAACTCTAACAGAGAGAAGCCATGTAGCCCTGCCGGAGACAAACGCTGGGAGTTTACCAGTAAGCTACAGCCTCGTGGTGATATACAGATTAATGCAGATGGGTTAATTTAAGATATGAGTTAGCCAGAAATACGCTTAATTGGCCAAATAGTATTGCAAATAATATAGTTTCTGTGTGCTTATTGTGTGACTGAGTGGGACAGAAACCTCATACATCAGGCTTAGATCAGTACCATGCAAGCTCCCTAGTTGTCATTTCAGTCTCTGTGAGCCCGGTTAGTTGATTTTGTGTGTTTCTTTATGGTGTCTTTAACCCCTCTGGTTCCTACAGTCCTTTTCCCCCCTCCTCTAAATGATTCCCTGAACTCCACCTAATGTTTGGCTGTGGGTCTCTGCATCTGCTTCCATCAGTTGCTGAATGAAGTTTCTCTGAAGATACCTGGACTAAGCACCAGTCTATGAATGTAGCAGAATGCTATTAGGAATCATTTCATCGACTTTTTTTTTTTGCCAGTTCTGTTTGGTTCTATCCTAGGTCTCTGGGTTATCTATCCTTGGGGTTTTGGCTCTCTGGGAAGTTCTATGGGTGGGTTCTCTTTCACAGTATGGGTTTCAAGCTGTACCAGTCATTGGTTTGCCACTTCCACAATTTCTGTGCCACATTTACCCCAACACATCTTGTAGGCAGGGAAACTATATATTGAAGGTTTTGTAGCTTTGTCCCAATTCCTTCACTGGTTACAGTAGATGGCTGATTCAGGCTCCATATCTCCCATTGGTAGGAGTCTTATGGTCACCCTCATAGATTCCTGGGAGTTTCCATTGCAGCAGGTTTCTAGCTCATCCCATTCCAGTTGCCTCTCCCAGTGCCTTCTTGCTCCATCCTCTCCTGACCTGATCCCTCCTATTCTTATCCCCACTGCACCCTTCTAGATCTCTCCCCCACCCCCTTGTGATATGGCTGAATTGGTGTCTCAATCCCGCTGCTGGAAATCTTGCCTCGTTATAGGAAATGGCCAGTTCAGGCTCCATATATCCTATTGCTCAGGTCACCTTCATAGATTTCTGGGAGTTTCCATTACACTAGGTTTCTAACTTGTTCCAAAAATGCATTCTAGTTGTCTCTCCCAATACTCTCCTTCTCCATCCTGCTCCTACCCTATCCCTCCTGTTCCCATCTCTAACTCTCCACCCCATCCTCAATGTCTATTCTATTTTCCCTTTCCAGGGGGATTCATTCATCTTCTCTTAAGACCTCCTTGTTACTTAGCTTTTCTGGTTTTGTGGATTGTAACATAGCTATCCTTTACAGCTAATATCCATTTGTAAATTAGTACATGCCATATTTGTCTTTCAGGCTCTGGATTTTCTCACTTGGGAAACAGTTCCATCTGTTTGCCTTCAAGTTTTTTTTTTTTTAAAAAAGCAGTCAAATAATACTCCATTGTGTAAGTGTACCACATTTTCTTTATCCATTATTTGGTTGAAGGACATCTAGTTTGACTTCAGTTTCTGGATATTATGAATAAAGTTGCTATGAACCTTTTTGAGCAAATGTCCTTCTGGTAGGATAAGCATCCTTTGGGTATATACCCAGGAATGATATTGCTGGGTTTTGAGGTAGATTGATTCCCAATTTTCTGAGAAACTCTCTTATTGGTTTCCTAAGTTGATTTACAAATTAGCACTCCCAACAGCAGTAGAGGAGTGTTTCCCTTGATCTACATCCTTGCCAGCACAAACTGTCGTTTGTGTTTTTGATCTTAGCCATTCTGGCAGTTTTAAGATGGAATCTCAGAGTTGTTTTGATTTGCATTTCCCTGATGGGTAAAGGTATTGAACATTTCTTTTTTTTTTTTTTTTTTTTTTAGTAAATTTTATTAAATTATAAAAGTTTCTATTTCCGCCCCCCCCTCCCAACACCCTCCCACTCCCCCCACTCCCCCCCCTCCTTCCCCTCCGTCCCCCAGGGCAGTCAGGGTTTCCTGCCCTGTGGGAAGCTCCAGCTCCCTCCCCCTCCCTCCAGGTCCAGGGAGGCGAGCATCCAGACTGGATCCCCAAAATCCAGCATATGCAGAGGAAACAGGACCCAGTGTCATAGTCAATGGCTTTTCAGAAAGACCCCGGGCCAGCCACAGTCAGAGAATCCGGCCAAATTCCGAGAATCTGGCTAGATCACGTCCTCGTTCAGTCCCAGTCCGGCTGGCCCTGGTAAACTCTCATCAGATCCTTTCCCTTGTATCAGTGGGTGATAGCATCCCTCGCAGTACTGATTTCGTCTTTCATGTTCCTCCTCCTTCCGCTCCCCCTCCGGACCTCGGGGGGCTCAATCTGGTGCTCCAATGTGGGCCTCCGACTGCATAGCCGTCCTTCGCCAGACGAAGGATCTATGGTGATAAGCAAAATATACATCAGTATGGTCATGGGCCACGGCCGATTCAGGCACCCTCTCCTCTGTCCAGAGAGCAATCTGGGGGATTTCTCCTTGGACCTGGGATCCCATATATAATCAAGTCTCCTGTAAACCCTAAAATGGCTCCCTTAGTTGAAATATATTGTTCCCTGATCCCATATTCATCCTACCTCCCTCCCCCCCCCATCCCCGGCCACCAAGCTTTCCCCGTTCCTCCCCTACTCCCTTCTCTCTAGTCCTCTCCCCCTCCATCGACCCTCCCACCCCCCCATGCACCCGAGGTTACCTGGGACTCATGTCTATTTCCTACCTCCTGGTGGATAGCTAAATAATCTTCATCAGGTTCATCTTCTTATTTAGCTTCTCTAGGATCACGAATAATAGGCTCAAAGACCTTTAATTATGGTTAGAATCCACTTATGAGTGAATACATACCGTGTTCCTCTTTTTGGGTCTGGCTTACCTCACTCAGTAAAGCGTTTTCAATTTCCATCCATTTGCATGCAAAATTCAAGATGTCATTGTTTTTTACCGCCGAGTAAAACTCTAATGTATATATGTTCCACACCTTTTTTAACCATTCTTCTATTGAGGGGCACCTAGGTTGTTTCCATGATCTGGCTATTACAAATAGTGCAGCTATGAACATAGTTGAACAAATGCTTTTGTAGTATGTTAGGGAATCTTTAGGGTATATTCCCAAGAGTGGTATTGCTGGGTCCTGAGGGAGGTTGACTCCCAGTTTCCTGAGAAACCGCCACACTGATTTCCACAGTGGCTGCACGAGTTTGCATTCCCACCAACAATGGATGAGTGTTCCCCTCACCCCACATCCTCTCCAGCATAGGCTATCCTTGGTGTTTTTGACTTTAGCTATTCTGACAGGTGTAAGATGGTATCTCAAAGTGGTTTTGATTTGCATTTCCCTGATCGCTAGGGAGGTTGAGCATGACCTTAAGTGTCTTCTGGCCATTCGAAGTTCATCTGTTGTGAATTCTCTGTTAAGTTCAGTACCCCATTTTTTAATTGGGTTAATTAGAGTTTTAGTGCCTAGTTTCTTGAGTTCTTTGTATATTTTGGAGATCAGACCTTTGTCTGATGAGGGGTTGGTGAAGATCTTCTCCCAGTCAGAAGGCAGCCTTTTTGTCCTACTGACAGTGTCCTTTGCTTTACAGAAGCTTCCCAGTTTCAGTAGATCCCATTTATTCATTGTTTCTCTTATTGTCTGTGCTGCTGGGGTCCTACTTAGGAAGAGGCCTCCTGTGCCTATATCTTGTAGACTACTTCCCACTTTCTCTTCTATCAGGTTCAAAGTGGACAGATTAATGTTGATGTCTTTAATCCATTTGGACTTGATTTTTGTGCATGGTGATAGATATGGATCTACTTTCATTTTTTTACAGGTTGACATCCAGTTATGCCAGCACCATTTGTTAAAGATGCTTTCCTTCTTCCATTGTATACCTTTAGCTCCCTTGTCGAAAATTAGGTGTTCATAAGTTTGTGGGTTAATATCTGGGTCTTCTATTCGATTCCATAAGTCGACTTCTCTGTTCTTATGCCAATACCAAGCTGTTTTCAATACTGTAGCTCTATAATAGAGTTTGAAGTCAGGGATGGTAATGCCTACAGAAGTTCTTTTATTGTATAAGATTGTTTTGGCTATCCTGGGTTTTTTGTTTTGCCATATAAACTTGATTATTGTTCTCTCAAGGTCTGTGAAGAAGTTTGATGGGATTTTGATGGGGATTGCATTGAATCTATAGATTGCTTTTGGTAGAATTGCCATTTTTACTATGTTGATTCTCCCAATCCAAGAGCAGGGGAGGTCTTTCCATTTTCTGGTATCCTCCTCAATTTCTTTCTTCAAAGACTTAAAGTTTTTGTCAAATAGGTCTTCCACTTCCTTGGTTAGAGTAACCCCAAGATATTTTATGCTATTTGTGGCTATCATGAAGGGTGATGTTTCTCTGATTTCCCTCTCTGCTTCTTTATCCTTTGTGTATAGGAGGGCCACTGATTTTTTGGAGTTGATCTTGTATCCTGCCACGTTACTAAAGGTGTTTATCAGCTGTAGGAGTTCTTTGGTAGAGTTTTTGGGGTCACTTATGTACACTATCATATCGTCATCAAATAACGAAAGTTTAACTTCATCCTTTCCAATTCGAATCCCCGTGATCCCCTTATGTTGTCTTATTGCTATTGCTAGAACTTCAAGCACTATATTGAAGAGGTATGGAGAGAGTGGACAGCCTTGTCGCTTTCCTGATTTTAGTGGAAAGGCTTTGAGTTTCTCTCCATTCAGTTTGATGTTAGCTGTCGGCTTGCTGTATATTGCTTTTATTATATTTAGGTATGATCCTTGTATCCCCAGTCTCTCCAACACCTTTATCATAAATGGGTGTTGAATTTTGTCAAATGCTTTTTCAGCATCTAGTGAGATGATCATATGGTTTTTTTCTTTCAGTTTATTTATATGATGGATTACATTGATAGATTTGCGTATGTTGAACCAGCCCTGCATCTCTGGAATGAAGCCGACTTGATCATATTGGATAATTTTTCTAATGTGCTCTTGGATTCGGTTTGCCAGTATTTTATTGAGAATTTTCGCGTCGATGTTCATGAGTGAGATTGGCCTGTAATTCTCTTTCTTGGTTGTGTCTTTGTGTGGTTTTGGTATTAGGGTAACTGTAGCTTCATAAAAGGAGTTAGGCAGTGACTCTTCTGTTTCTATATTGTGGAATACATTAAGGAGTATAGGTATTAGCTCTTCCTGAAAGTTCTGGTAGAATTCTGCATTGAAACCATCTGTTCCTGGGCTTTTTTTGGTAGGAAGATTTTTGATAACAGCTTCTAGTTCTTCACGACTAACAGGTCCATTTAGATTGTTCACCTGGTCTTGGTTCAACTTTGGTATATGGTACTTATCTAAAAAAATGTCCATTTCTTTTACATTTTCCAACTTTGTGGCATATAAACTTTCGTAGTAAGATCTAATGATTCTCTGAATTTCCTCTGTGTCTGTGGTTATGTCCCCCTTTTCATTTCTGATCCTATTAATTTGCAAGTTCTCTCTCTGCCGTTTAATTAGTTTGGATAGGGGTTTGTCAATCTTGTTAATTTTCTCCAAGAACCAGCTTTTTGCTTCATTGATTCTTTGGATTGTTTTCTGTGTTTCTATTTTGTTGATTTCAGCCCTCAGTTTGATTATTTCCAGTCTTCTACTCCTCCTGGGTAAATCAGCTTCTTTTTTTTCTAGAGCTTTCAAGTGTGTTGTTAAGTCTCCAATGTGTGCTTTCTCTGTTTTCTTTAGGTGGGCACTTAGTGCCATGAACTTTCCTCTTAGCACTACTTTCATAGTGTCCCATAGGTTTGAATACGTTGTGTCTTTGTTTTCATTATATTCAAGGAAGACTTTAATTTCTTTCTTTATTTCTTCCTTGACCCAGGGGTGATTTAGTAGTTGACTGTTCAACTTCCATGAGTTTGTTGGCTTCCTGGGGGTACCATTGTTGTTGAATTCTAATTTTAATCCATGGTGATCTGACAAGACACAGGTGGTCACTAATATTTTTTTGTATCTGTGGAAGTTTGCTTTGTTACCAAGTATGTGGTCAATTTTCGAGAAGGTTCCATGAGCTGCAGAGAAGAAGGTATACTCTTTCCTATTTGGGTGGAGTGTTCTATAGATGTCTGTTAAGTCCATTTGATTCAGTACCTCCAGTAAATCTCTTATTTCTCTGTTAGGTTTCTGTCTGTTTGACCTGTCCATTGGTGAGAGAAGAGTGTTGAAGTCTCCTACTATTAGTGTGTGTGGTTTGATGACTGCCTTGAGTTCTTGAAGAGTTTCTTTTACATATGTGGGTGCCTTTATATTAGGGGCATAGATATTCAAGATTGAGACTTCTTCCTGATGAATTGTTCCTGTTATGAGTATGAAATGTCCATCTCCATCTCTTCTGATTGATTTTAGTTTGAAGTCGATTTTGTTAGATATTAGAATGGCCACACCCACTTGTTTCTTAGGTCCATTTGCTTGGAAAACCTTTCCCCAACCCTTTACTCTGAGTAGGTGTCTGTCTTTGTGGTTGAGGTGTGTTTCTTGTAGACAGCAGAATGTTGGATCCTGTTTTCGTATCCAATCTCTAAGTCTGTGCCTCTTTATAGGTGAGTTGAGACCATTGATATTAAGTGATATTAATGACCAGTGATCGATGACTCCGGTCATTTTTTGGGTAGTAGCGTGTATGTGTTTTCCTTCTTTGAGTTGTGCTTGTGAAGGGTCGCTAGATGTCTGAGTTAATGTAGGCAGTGTTGGGAATGTTGGATTCCTTGGGTTGTGATTTTCCTTCTAGTATTCTCTGTAAGGCTGGATTAGTAGCTACGTATTGTTTAAATTTGTTTTTATCCTGGAATATTTTGTTTTCTCCGTTGATAGTGAACAATAGCTTGGCTGGGTAAAGTAGTCTGGGTTTGCATCCATTGTCTCTTAGTTTCTGCAGTACCTCTATCCAGGACCTTCTGGCTTTCATGGTTTCCATCGAGAAGTCTGGTGTAAGTCTGATAGGTTTACCTTTATAAGTTACTTGACCTTTTTCCTTTGCAGCTCTCAATATCCTTTCTTTAGTCTGAATGCTTTGTGTTTTGATTATTATATGACGAGGGGATGTTTTTTTCTGATCCAGTCTATTCGGTGTTCTGTATGCTTCTTGAACCTTCATAGGAATATCGTTCTTTAGGATGGGAAAGTTTTCTTCTATAATTTTGTTGAGTATATTTTCTGGACCTTTGAAATGCAATTCTTCTCCTTCTTCTACTCCTATTATTCTTAGATTTGGTTTTTTTATTGTGTCCCACAGTTCCTGAATGTTTTGTGATGAGAATTTGTTGGATTTGCTGTTTTCTTTGGACAGAGTGTTTAATTTCTCTATGGTGTCCTCAGAGTCTGAGATTCTCTCTTCTATCTCTTGTATTCTATTGGTTAAGCTTGTTTCTGAAGTCTCTGTTCGTTTACCCAGATTTTCCATAGCCAGCCGGCCCTCGGTTTGTGATTTCTTCATTGACTCCATTTCAGTTTTCAAATCTTGAACTGTTTCTATTACCTGTTTGATTGTTTTTTCTTGGTTTCCCAGAATTTCATTTACGGATTTACTCATTTCTTCAAACTTTTTGGTATATTTCTCTTCCATTTCTTTACTCATTTCCTCAATCTTTTTGTTATACTTATCTTCCATTTCTTTACGGCAGATTTTCACCTCCTGTTTAAGTTCCTCTATTATTTTCATAAAGAAGCGCTTAGAGTCGATTTCTTCTATTTCTTCTGGAGTAGGGTGTTCAATTCTTCTAGTTTCGAGCTCCCTGGGTTCTGGCGATGTCATGTTGCCTTTCAGGTTGTTGGAGGAATTCTTGCATTGGCACCTGCCCATCTCCCCCACTCTGGATGAAACTCCTCAGCACTTTCTGGATAGAACTCCTCAGTACTCTCTGGGTAGGACTTCACAGCACTCTCTGGATAGAGCTCCTCAGCCCTCTCTGGGAAAAACTCCTCAGCAGGGCAACAGGGCTAGCTGGTCTTCCCAGGACCCAGGAGACAAAGGGCCCGCAGCAGTGGGGGGAGGGGAGGGGTCCCTTGGAACACCGAAGACCCTGCCGCAGAAGCTGAGGGGGGCAGGGCTGTGCTCCCTTCCCGGAGAGGCAGGCAGGCTGCCCAGGCTAGCACCCACTCACCTCTCTGGGAAGAACTGCTCAGCAGGGCAACAGGGCTAGCTGGTCTTCCCAGGACTCAGGAGACAAAGGGCCCGCAGCAGTGGGGGGAGGGGAGGGGTCCCTTGGAACACCGAAGACCCTGCCGCAGAAGCTGAGGGGGGCAGGGCTGTGCTCCCTTCCCGGAGAGGCAGGCAGGCTGCCCAGGCTAGCACCCACTCACCTCTCTGGGAAGAACTGCTCAGCAGGGCAACAGGGCTAGCTGGTCTTCCCAGGACTCAGGAGACAAAGGGCCCGCAGCAGTGGGGGGAGGGGAGGGGTCCCTTGGAACACCGAAGACCCTGCCGCAGAAGCTGAGGGGGGAAGGGCTGTCCTCCCTTCCCGGAGAGGCAGGCAGGCTGCCCAGGCTAGCACCCACTCACCTCTCTGGGAAGAACTGCTCAGCAGGGCAACAGGGCTAGCTGGTCTTCCCAGGACTCAGGAGACAAAGCTGAACATTTCTTTAAATGCTTCTTGACCATTTCAGATTCCTTTGTTGAGAATTCTCTGTCTAGATCTGTATCCATTTTTTAAGTGGATTATTTGATTTTTGATATCTAGTTTTTTGAGTTCTTTATATGTTTTGGCAATCAACCCTCTGTCAGATGTTGAGATGAAGAAGGTCTTTTCCCATTCCATAGACTGCCCTTTTGTCCTATTGACAGTGTTTTTTGCTTTATAGCAGTTTTCAGTGTCATGAGGTCCTATTTATTAATTGTCAGTCTTAGTGCTTACATTATTGATTTTCTGCTCAGGAAGTTGTCTCTTGTACTAAAGTCTCTTGTGCCAATTCAAGACTGTTCCCTACTTTCTCTTCTATCAGGGTCAATGTATTTAGTTTTATATTGAAGTCTTTGATCCACTTGGACTTGAATTTTCTGCAGGGTGATAGATATAGATCTATTTGCATTCTTCTATATGCAGGCATCCAGTTAGCCCAACACCATTTGTTGAAGATGCTTTCTTTATTTTCATTGTATATTTCTGACTTCATTATAAAAAATCAGCTATCCATACATGTTTGGATTTACATCTGGATCTTCAATTTGATTCCATTGATTTATGTGTATTGACTGAGTTTTCTGTCCTGCCTGGTTCGCATAGTCATTAAGTTCCAAAGTAATCACACAGAGGTCTACCTTAGTTATAAACTGATTGGCCCAGTATCTCAGGCTTCTTATTAACTCTTACAACTTATATTAGCCCATTATTCTTATCTGTGTTAGCCACATGGCTCGGTACCTTATTCGGCAGGGCAGTCACATCTTGCTTCTTCGTGGCTGGGACAGGACTCCCAAATAGGACTTCCTTCTTCCCAGAATTCTTTTGTCCTCATTGACCTGCCTTTATTTCCTGTCTGTTTGTCTCACCTATACTTCCTGCCTGGCTACTGTCCAATCAGCATTCATTTAAAATATAATTGACAGAATACAGACCATTGTCCCACACCAAATGTGTCTATATTTATGCCAATACCATGTAGTTTTTATTATTATTGCTCTGTAGTACAACTTGAAACCAGTGTTAATGATACCTCCAGCAGTTCTTTTATTGTTCAGGATTGTTTTAACTATGCTATGTAGGTGGAGACTGCTCATTCATTTCCTGACTGCTCAGACCTGAATAATTATACAGAAGCTGTATTAATTACAACAGTGCTTGGCTAATAGTTTAGACACATTCCTGACTAACTCTTATATCTTAAATTAACCCATTTCTATTAATCTATGTATTATCCTAAGGTTGTGATCTCCTGGTAAGGTTTTCTGGTGTTTTTCTTCTCTGGCAGCTACATGGCATCTTCCTGACTCTGACTACTTTCTCTCTGTGTCTCTGTTTAGATTTCCCACCTACTTTTGCTGTACTTAGCCATTGGCCAAAACAGCTTCTTTAATAATAAATGGAAATAAGACATATTCATAGCATATAGAGGGAAATCTCACATCAATACCATCTTGCTTTTATTTGTTTGTTTGTGCTTCCATATGAAGTTGAGAATTGTCCTTTCAAGGTCTGTGAAGAATTGTGTTGGAATTTTGGTGGGGATTGCATTAAATCCGTACATTGCTTTGGGTAGCATGACCATTTTTACTATGTTAATCCTACTAATCAATGAGTCTAGGAGATCTTTCTATCTTTTGATATCTTCTCCAATTTCTTTCTACAAAGACTAGAAGTTATTTTTAGACAGGTCTTTCACTTGCTTGGTTAGAATTACAAGATAGTTTATATCATATGTTGCTATTTTGAGGTGTGTTGTTTTCCTGATTTCTTTCTCAATATGTTTATCATTTATATACAGGAAGGCTACCGTTTTATTTATTTTTTTGTTTGAAGTTAATCCTGTATCCAGCAATTTTACTGAAGGTGATTATAAACTGTAGGAGTTCCCTGGTAGAATTTTTGGGGTTGCTTATGTATACTATCGTGTCATCTGAAAATAGCAGTACTTTGATGTTTTCTTTTCCAATTGATGTCCCCTTTTTCTCCTTTAGTTGTCTTATTGTTCTAGCTTGAACTTAAAGTATTATATTGACTAGATTAAGAGAAAGAGAAAAGCCTTGCTTTGTTACTGATTTTAGTAGAATTTCTTTGAGTTTATTTCCATTTAATTTGATATTGGCAATCGACTTGGTATGAGCTGCCTTTATGGTATGCAGGTATATCCCTTGTATTTTTGATCTCTCCAACACGTTTATCACAAAGTGGTTTTGAATTTTGTCAAAGGACCTTTCAACATCGAATGAGATGATCATATGTTTTTCTTCTGTCTCTCAATTTGTTTATATGGTTGAACATATCGACAGATTTTCGTATGCTGATCCATCCCTGCATTTCTGGGATGAAGTGTACTTCATCATGGTGGATGATCTTTTTAATGGTTTCTCGAATTTGGTTTGCCAGTATTTTATTGAATATTTTTGCATTAATTTTCATGAGGGAAATTCTTTTATAATTGTTGTATGGTTTGGATATCAGGGTAACTGTGGCCTCATAAAATGTATTTGGCAATGTTACTTCTATTTCTATTTTGTGGAGTAATTTGAGGAGTATTGTTATTAGGTCCTCTTTGAAAGTCTTGTAGAATTCTTCTCTAAAATTGTCTGGCCTTATTTTTTTCTTTTTCTTGTTTTTCTTTTGGGGGTAGCTTTTAAAGACTACTTCTATTTTTTTTTTTTTTTTAGGATTTAGAGGTCTATTTATTTTGTTCATTTGATCTTGATTTAACTTTTGTAAGTGGTATCCACCAAAAAAGCTGTGCATTTCTTTTAGATTTTCCAATTTTTATGAAAAACAGGTTTTTTAAGTATGACCTAATGATTTTTTGGATTTCCTCAGTGTCTATTTTTATATTTCCCTTTCCACTTCTGATTTTGTTAATTTGGATATTCTTTTTGTGTCTTTTAGTTAGTTTGTCTTTCGTGGTGATTTTCTCAGAGAACAAACTCTTTGTTTCAATAATTCTTTGTATTATTCTCTTTTTTTCTATATTATTGATTTTGGTCCTTAGTTTGCTTATTTCCTGCCACCTACTCCTCTTGGGTGTGTTTGCTTGTTTGTTCTAGAACTTCTAGGTGTGCTGTTAAATTGCTAGTACAAAGATCTCTCTAGTTTCCTTATGAAGGCTCTTTGTGCTATGAAGTTTCCTCTTAGCACCACTTTCAATGAGTCCCATAAGTTTGGCATTCATTTTCATTGAGTTCTAGGAAGTCTTTACTGTATTTCTTTATTTCTTCCTAGGGAGTCGTTCATTCCCTATGAGTTTATAGACTTTCTGTTATTTCTGTTGCTGTAGAAAGTGAGCTTTGATCCATGGTAGTGTGATAGGACAGTGGGGATTATTTTAATTTTCTTGTATCTGTTGAGACTTTCATTGTTACTGAATAGGGGTTCAATTTTGGATAATGTTCCATGAAGTGCTGAGAATAAGGTATATGTTTGGGTGAAATGTTCTGTCAATATCAGTTAGGTCCATTTGATTGATAATGTCTGTTAACACCATTATTTCTCTATTTCGTTTCTGTCTAGATGACCTGTCTGTTAGCAATGGTGGAGTGTTGAATTGTCCTAAAATTAATGTTTGGGGTTTGATGTGTGGTTTAAGTTTTAGTAATATTTCTTTTACAAATATGGGCACTCTTGTGTTTGGGAATTAGTTGTTCAGATTTAAGATGTCATCTTGGTGGATTTTTTTTGTTGAGTATGTAGTGTCCTTCCCTCATCTTTTAATTAATTTTGGTTGGAAGTCTCTACTGTTGGGTATTAGAACAGCTACACCAGCTTGATTCTTGGGTCCATTTGCTAGGAAAATCTTTTTCCAATCCTTTACTCTGAGATAATATATATCTTTGATGTTGAGGTGTGCTTCTTGTATGCCGTGAAAGGATGGATTCTGTTTTCTCATTTATTCTGTTAGCCTGCTGTTTTTTTGGGCAGGGAGAATCAAGTCCATTATATTGAGTAATATTAATGATCAAAAATGATTGTTGATTTCTGTTTATTTTGTTTTTGTTGTCAGTGGTTATGGTGGGTTTTTTTTGTGTGTGTGCTTCTCTTCTTTTGGTTTTGCTGGTATGAAATTGATATTTCCCCTGTGTTCTTGGGTGTAGTTAACTTCCTTGGGTTGGAGTTTTAGTCTAGTACCTTCTGTAGGGCTGGATTTGTGAATAGATATGTTGAAATTTGACTTTGTCATGGAATATCTTGTATGGTAATTGAAAGTCTTTCTGGGTATAGTAGTCTGGACTGGCATCTGTAGTCTCTTAGAGTCTGCAGGACATCTGTCTAGGCCCTTCTGACTTTTAAAGTCTTTGTTGAGAAGTCGGATGTAATTCTGATAGGTCTACCTTTATATGTTACTTGGTCTTTTTGCCTTGTGACTTTTAATATCCGTTCTTTGTTCTGTACATTTGTCTCTTGTATACTGTTGGTGATGTTTGCATCTGTAGTTCCTGTTTACTTACCCAGATTTTCCATCTCCAGAATTCCCTCAGTTTGTGTTTTCTTTAGTGCTTCTATGTTCAGGTTTTCTTCACATCATTTACCTTTTTGTTTGTGTTCTCCTGGATTTCTTTAAGGGATTTATTTATTTCCTCTCTGGTAGCCTCTATCATCTTCATAAGATTTAATTTGAAGACATTTTCTTGTGCTTCAGCTATGTCAAATTATCCAGGGCTTGCTGCAGTAGGATAGCTGGGTTATGGTGGTGCTATATTGCTCTGGCTATTATTGATTGTGTTCTAATACTGGTCTCTAGTCATCTTGGCTTGTTATATATATATATTTCAGTGATGATTTCTGAGTTTATCATTTTTGGATGGAATTTTTGGATATTTTCCCCCTTGGTTTCTGTTTCTTCTCTAGTCTTTTGGCCTGAGTGGTTTGTGATATCGGTGACCATCAAGTTTTCAGATCTTGTAGTGTGTATCCACTAGGGTTTTGGCAGCGTATTTGGCCTCTGGGGTTCCAGGAACTAGCTTGGTCTCTATGGTTTCTAGGACTGGCGCGGTCTCTGGGAGAGCAGGAATAGCCTACTGGAGCAGTGGGCAGGGATTTAGAGCCTCGATGTTTAATTTCTGTGTGTATTTATTGGGGATAAATGAAGCATTTCAGTTTTGCCTCTGATATTAATTTTTTGAAAAGTAGTTGTATTTTTAATTTATTTGTGCTTTTGGATAATGAAAAAACCCTCTCAGTTTTATTATCAAGTATCAAGTTTTCATACCACAATTTAATGTTAATGTATTGTGGTATATCTTACATACTTAAAAACTGCATTGTAAATAAGCAAGAAATGCAATACTTCTTAAAAGATAGAAAAAGTATAAAACTAAGAGATACTCATGCCTTCTTTGCACACAATTTGAAGAGAATAGTTTTAAAGAAAAATATCACCCTTGATAATTTTACTTCCTTCTTCAAAGACTTTAAAAGTAAAAATGGAAACATAACCGAGATAATGACAGAGATGTGATCGTTTAATGTTGTTGCCGGGTTTGATGTAACACACCACGCGTGACTTTCTTTCCTCTGAACCACATGTCGATGTGCAATCGTATCTAGCTCTGCTGCCACATGGTGGAGGACTTCAGATACCAGGGGACAGATGTTAGCCATAGATTAATAAGAACTGAATACAGCAGTGGTTGAAGAGAAAGGAGGCTAGTAATGGAAGATAAATTCTAAGAAGAGAAACAAATAGTTTACCTAGTATGTAGATCAGGTAGTTAAAATAATTTGAAATAAGTACTTCAAAAGACAGCGCTTAGTTTAGGCATATGATAATCATGTATAATTGGCCTTCTGATTTGAGATCCTAACTGATACCAGTGATTCCTCAGATGGAAATGCAAACTAATATATAGATGATCTGGGGCATAGGAACTGGGATGATGACTTTCAAACATTTTTCTTTAATGGTAAACAATTTCCTTTAAGGAATAATAAAGGATTAACTACATATAGCATGTCAGTAAGAGCAGGGAACACAAAGCTTCTCAAAGGACGTGTCGACTCAGCTGGCATCATGATGACACAAGGCTTAGAACTCTACATAGTTTCAGGGCACTGCCCAACCCGGTTAGTGAGTCTAAACAGACATCTCTTCCAGGTCTTTTTAATTCTCTTGCCAATGAAAAGCCATCCAGACCTTACAAAGATGTGTCATTAGATGTATGCATATCTCCAGATTAGTCAATACATTAACAATTCTCTCTCACCATGATGTAACATCTCTACTTTTATAATTAATTGCCCATGTGAGTGAGCATCCTAACCTAACTTGTTGCTTATAAAACATCTTCTCTCATATAAACCTTGAATATTAGTATAATTATTCATATTACTTCAAAAATCATATTAAGGTATACAGGTCATATAAAAACTGTACATATTTAAGAAATATCCATGATATTTTGGTGTATATATTTACTATAAAATGATCCCATAATGAAGTTAATTAATGTATCTCTTTATATTACCCTCTTTTGTGACGATGATACTGAAGATCTATTCTTAGCAAATTTCAAGTGTAAAATAACTATTTGCAGTAGTCACTATAGATCATGTACAGAATTCACTCATTAGATAGTTGAAAGTATCCCCTTTCAGCATCATCTTCCCATTAACATTGCTGCCATTTGTGGAGGCATTTATATTCTCTGTTCCAGTGAGGTCACCTTTTTAGGTTCCACATAGAAGATTATATAAGTGATTATATAGTATTTTTTTTCTGTGCCAGATCTAGTCCATGTATCACAATGTCCTCCAGGTTTGTCCATCTTTTCTCAAATGAAGATTTCCTCCTTTTAAAGATGGAATAATGTCCCACATTGTATGGTAATATATATGTTATAGTATGTGTAACATATTGTCTTTATCTATTTATCAGTCAACAGATGATTAAATTGATTCCATACCTCGACTCCTGTAAATGCTCCAAGGGTCATGAGAATACAAAAATCTCTTCAAAAACCATGATTCCACTCCTGTATCAGTTCTCAATGATTGAAACAGAACACTTGATACAAAGTGCTTAAGAGGAGGAAAGGTTCTTTCCCACTCATATGCACTTTTAATTGCTGAGTCATCTCTCTAGCCCCTTGTTTCTTTTTAAAAATTTATATCCAATAAATAAAATAAAACATGTGATACTTATTTTCATATGTATGGTTTATTTTATAATACCTTGTATTATGTTCTTCAGTTCTATCATGTTCCTACAAATGACATAATTTCATTTTTCTTGATTAAATAATCCTCCATTGGATACATATATCACATTTTATTTTTACCCACCAATGGACATCCAGGATGATTACACGACTTGGTTATTGTAATGAGTGCTTTAAAACAAATGTGCATTGTTTACTTTATACCAACTTTTCATAATACTCAGCAGCGCTGTAGCTGCATTTTATGATTCCACACCAATACCACAGTGTTCACACTGATTTACTTTACGCCAGGGTTTCTTTTGTCCTAAACCTTCACTGAATTTGCTGTTTTTTATTTTCTTGGGAGTATACATTCTGACCAGGGTGAGATGGAACCTTCATATAGTTTCAGCTTGTATATTTATCTGTTGTGGCATCTGTGTTACTAAATAATAAAGCCAGAAAGCAAGTCCAGTAGGTTTTAATTATGAGCCTCATGCTTTTAATCATTATACTTTATTGCTGTTCACAAAACTCTACAATATGAAACACATAAGAGTCCTTTAAAAAACTGTTTGTTAAATATAAAATAAAATCAATTTCAGTCAGTTGTGCCTTGTGTTTCGTAGAGTCAAATGGCGGAATTTTGGCTAATATGATGCACACATTTTCAGAGATTACTCAGGCATAAAACTTTCTACAGTGATAAACCTTCATGGTCAGTTTGACACACCTGGGAAGAGGCAGCCACAAATGGGGAATTTCTCCTGTCAGACTCTTATATGGACATTTTTATAGAGTCATTTTCATGGTGACTAACTTATGCCCATCCCATTATGAGTGGTGCCAATTCTAGGCCTAGAGGCATGGTCCGTATAAAGAAGGATGACAGAACAAGTCATGGCAATCAAGCAGATAAGCAGTGTCTTGCCATGATTTCTGCTTCTATTCCTGTGTAGGGGTTCTTTTGCCCTGGACGGTCACTGTAATTGCTGGGTTTTTTTTGTTTGTTTGTTTGTTTTCTTGAGAGTATACTTTCTGCCAGGGTGAGATAGGACCTCCATATAGTTTCAGCTTGCATATCCATGATAGATGAAGATGTTGGACATCTTTTAATGTGTTTGTTGGCCATTTGTATTTCTCATTTGAAAAGTCACTCTTGAGTTCACTTGCCCATTTATTAATTACATTACTTGTTCTTTGAATGTTTAACTCATTGAACTTCTTACTTATTCTGGCTGTTTGTTCTCATCAGATGAATAAATGATAACTTTTTTTCATTTTGGAAATGATTTAAAAAATTAAAAAGTAAGGCTGATATAGTGCTCCATGATTCTAATAGTAACAACCTGGGAGGCTGAGACAATAGAATAGAAAGTTAGTAGCCATCTGGACAACAGGGGAACTCCTATGTTATTATAAAGTTTAAAAGTGGGTATAGGGCAGGGTCATGATGCTAGGTCTCATATAGTGTGCATGAAACCCCAGGTTCCCAGGACTTAAGAAAAAAAGGAACAAAAAGACAACCTAAAGAAAAAATACTTATAAACTATATATGTGACAGGACATTAGTTTCTAGAAAAAAGAGACTAAATAGAAAACAAAAAAGTAATAATAACAGCAAAAAACAACCCTCAATCCAACTAACCAACCAACAACCAAACGAACAAATAATAATAACAGAAACTAACTAAGCAAACAACCAAAAACATCAACTAACAATGGTCTAAAGAAAACCATTAGTCCAGGAACATTTTAATCTGATATAATCCCTCATGTGAACTTTAACTTTAAAAAAAATTGCCTATTGTGTTCATAACCAAGAAATCTTTGCTAAAACCAATATCATCAAGCATTTCTCCTCTGCTTAATTCTAGAAGTTTTACAATTTCAAGCCTTACATTTAGATCTTTGACACATTTAATTGACTTCTGGGTGTAGTATACCATAGGGATTCTCAGGATTCTATTCCTTAGTCCTTTTTATTTTTTTGCATATAGATGTTTAGCTTTCCAAGCACTGTTTACTGAAAGGTTATCATGTCCCCGTTCTTTATTTTTTTTTTTGAGCTTTTTTAAAAGATTAGTTGACTGCGTATCTGATAGAGTCTTTTGCATAGTCTTTTTATAGTCTTATTTTTGCTTTATTGTTGGATTTAGTCTTTTACTTCAAAGTGTGCATATGCATAATGGAACCTGTGCACAATGCACCATTTCATCTTCAACCCAGGAAATCACCACATAAACGCGGGGAATGCTGTTGTAAAGTTGATGTTTTAAATTCTACATGCCCACTTAAGGTAGGATGAGGTTCTTGAATCAATGAAATAATACATTTTAAGAACTTAAGGCTTTCCATGATAAAAGCACACATTCAGATCTGCACGCGCAACCACAAGACTTTCTCTGTGGAATTCAAACACTTTGCAGAGAAGTCTTTATCAATGTTAATGAAGGACAGGTTATCTTCATTTTAGTGATGACTTTAATTTTCTATCCTGCCAAATATTTTATTGACACACATTCTCCCCCTAAATAATTTAAGCATCATGTCCTCTTTCTTTATTTGTATCACTCTTTAAAATGGGACTTAATGAATAAAAATAACAAAATTAAACAGCCTATCTAGAGAGGGCAAAAACGAAATTGTCGATGGTCATAACCTGTATAATAAGTGGTTGACTACCCTTTTTAATCTCATAATTCTCTTGTGGACTAGAATAGGAATATGCAATTTGCTAATGAAGAAATAGGCAAAGAGAATATATTCATTATGTTAATTCCACATGATTTATTCAATGTCACCCTGAGTTAAGGCTCAGCATAGAATTGAGTGATTATTGAGATAATCCAAATAGGGTATTGGATTACTACAGAAACACACGGATCTTCTCATAAAATTTACAAATAAGATTGGTACTCATGTCAGCTTTGTATAGAAATAATTTTGTCCAAAGATATTACTAGCTCTGGAAAAATACAATAGATTTAGTGTTTCAATTCAAATTCAAAAGTGTGTTGCTTTTACCTGTTAGACTTAGACCATAACACTGTGATGGAGGAGTGCATATGGGCAGCGACACATACAGATCCTACCTCCAAAGACTTTAAGTCTATGAAAGAGTGTACAAAACCTACAAGTAGCTATATGATACCTATGACTTCAATGCCTGTTATTCCAGCACATGTGCAATCCTGGCACTAAGGAGGTAGAGGCAGGAAGATCAAGATTATAAGAATAGCCTTAGCTACATAGTGATTTGGTTAACCTGGATTACTTTAGAACCTGTCTGCCAAACAAACAAAAAATACTCATGTTAATGATAGTGCTACAAAACAGATACAGAAACAACTATATTTAACTTTAAAGATGACGAAAAGAAAGGTAGAGGATTGTTGAGAGACATTAGAGCAGGAACTCAGAAAAAAGCAGAGGCAGAAACCATAGATAAAAGGTACTTACTGGTTTGCTCAGCTATCTTTGCTTAAATGTAGTTCAGGCCCACCTGGCTGTAGATTGCACACCCATGGTCATCTGGGCCCACCTACAAAACTTAGGACAGAGATTTGACCTAACTACATGCCACAGGCCAATCTGATGGAAACATTTACTCAGCTGAGGTTTCCTCATTCCAGGTTTGTCAAGGTGATCATCACAAGTCCATCCATTATTGCCTTGATACGTAAGCTCATCACAGTCAAAACACAAACTATTTTGTCCCTACGATCTTGTGTTAACTTCACAATATATAGTTCACCTTACAAATCACAGTCTTCAAAAAAACTCAACACTTAAATTTCAAGATCTCTTTAAAAATCCAAAGTCCGTTAAAAATTTACATACTTTCTTATTTCAAGAGGGAAGAACAAGATACAGTTACAATCAAATCAAAGCAAAAGCAAAATCTAGCTGCAGAAAGCTCAGTGTGTGATATGTGGAACACACTCATGATCTTTTGGTACCCAGTGGCTTGGTTTTCACACCTTCCAGTTCTGCTATCCTCAGCACACAAACAACTTTTCAGCTAGGCTCAAACCGGCTCCAGTTCCCACCCACTGTTGTTTCTGATGTTTATTCCATGGTCCTTGCATCTTCAATATTCTGAGATTTCCAAAACAACAGAAGCTACACTTTCCCCAATGTTCCTCCTGTGGTGCAAAACAGCAGCTTGTCTCCATGACCCCTTCTGTCCTGGTGTCTCTACGGCAACTGAAGCTGAACTTTCAGACTGTGTTCTTCCTTGGCCTCTCTCTTGACAAGCCTCAGGTTCTCTCCAGGACCCCTTCATGTCTTTAAAATAAGTACCATGTGGAATATTTTTACCCATATCAGCTTCAAATTCAGGCTTGGCTTTCTCTGGACCACAGATTCTGTGTGCTGGTCCTGGGAAAATACTTCTGAGAAAATTTAACCTCAGTGATGGTGGTCTCTTATGAATCACAGTGATTTTTTTAAACCAGCTAACAAGCATCAGTTGTCACACTAAAGCAAATGTTTCACTTCCATAGACTTCTAGTTCAAGTTTATCACACCGCTAGCCTTGATAGAATCTTTGAAGGACTCTGAAACTTCATTTTGTAACTTAACAAGCCAGACCTCTGTTGACTGCATTTCTTTCAGCATCTTCCAAACTCCACAAAACAATTCATTAAGCGCTGAGGAGCCGATGACTTTTCCAGCCCAAAGTTCCAAACACTCCCATAATTTTTTAAAAAAGAATGCACAAAAACAAATGGGCTCACCATAGAACTGATCCATGCTCTGATAACAACTGCTATGTTAGTTTCCCATTGATGTGATAAAGTCACTGAACAAAGTCCACCTATGGAGGAAAGGGTTTATTTCATCTTACATTTTACAGTAAGTACATCATCCAGGGAAGCCACGTCAGGTGCAAAAGGCAGGAGCCTGGGACAGGAATGGAAGCAGAGACCATGTTTACCTGTTTGATTGCCACGACTTGTTCTGCCATCTTTCTTTATATAGCCTATGCCCCTCAGCCTAGAATTGGTGCCACTCATAATGGGGAGGACCATCCTACATAAATTAGTCATCAAGAAAATGACCCTATAAAAATGTTATGTGAACATTTTTATAGGGTCTGGTGGAAGAAATTCGCCATCTGTGACTCCCTCTTCCCAGGTATGTCAAGCTGACCAAAAAGGTTTACCACTGTAGAAAGTTCTATGCCTCAGTAAGCTCTGAAACTGTGTGCATCATGTTAGCCAAAATTCAGCCATTTGGAATTTGGAATTGCCTCGGAATACAAGGCATAACTGACTGAAATCGACTTTATTTTATATTTAACAAATAGTTTTTTTTACAAGAGTCTTATGTGAACAACAATAAAATACCGTGATTAAAATCATGAGGCCCATAGTTAAAACCTATTAGACTTGCTCTCTATGGCTTCACTATTTAGTAACACAGTTGCCACAGCAGATAGGTAAATTTTCTTGTACCTTATCTGTAAAATGGTGAAAAATTTAGTAGAACCAATTCATTCAATTATTAAGACATCAATAAATGCTAGTTTATTAACTTAACAAATATTAATGTACATAGATGGTTCATATTAAAGAGTTGATCAAGCTCAGGTTGTATGTAAGTATGTATTTAAGGGTATCTAATATTGGTCTGGATATTCATGAGCAGTTAGTAAGGCTACGGCATCAGTATTATATTCAGACTGCATACAACTAAATGATGGAGTTCTTGTTTACCAATGTGAAATGTAAAAAGGCAACAAAAATGCCTTAAGGAAAAATCCATTGATTTGTTAATTAACCTGTACCTATAACTACAGAAAATTCTGCTTTATTACAGATGCTTAGTTTCACTTAGATAAGAGGCCATTTATTTCTTTTACTCAGTAATAGTTTTTGGTAGCTAGGTTGTGTTATGTATGACTCATTCTTTTTGATTGCTGAATAGTATTCCATGGTATAAATGCAGCAATTTTCTTTATTGTTGACATTTTGAAAGGTATCTGGGTTATTTCTGGTTTTTAGCTGTTACAAGTGTCATAGTCAGTGTTCTATTGCTGTGAAGCAACACCATGACCATGGCAATTCTTATAAAAAAAAAAGCATTCAATTGGGAGTTTGTTTATAGTTTCAGAAGTCTAGTCCATTATCCTCATGCCATGAAGTATGGCAGCATGCAGGCAGGTGCTGGGCAGTAGCTGAGAGCCACATCCTTGTCAATAGGGAGGGAGGGAGGGAGGGAGAGAGAGAGAGAGAGAGAGAGAGAGAGAGAGAGAGAGAGAGAGACTAAGATTCTAGGCTTGACATGGGCTTTTAAACACTTAAAGCCCGCCCTCAGTGCCCCAGTGACACACTTTCTCTGACAAGGTCACAGTTCCTAATCCTTTCATGATGACCATATTTATGGGTTATTCTTACTCAAACTACCATAAAAAAATCAAGCTACTATAAATATCCATGACCAGGTTTTTATGTAAGCTTATGTTTACACTGTTGTATAGTGAATAAACAAGAGCATAACTTGGTGCCTAGAAAAAAATAGATTTTTAGTTTTTAATGAAACTGCTGTACTGTTGTTCTTCAGAGTGAATACACCGTTTTACAGCTTCACCAACAATGTTTGATGATCTGAATTACCTTTTCTCTCTTTCTCTTATTTTTCCTCCTTGTTTCCCTCCTTCCTTGTAGACAGAATTTTCTGTCCCGCCCAGTCCCACAGTCATTCAGTCCCAAAAAAATCACACAGAGGCTTATATTAATTATAAACTGCTTGGCCTATTAGTGCAGGTTTGTTATTAATTAGCTCTTACTACGTAAGTTAACCCATAATTTTTATCTATATTTAGCCATGTGACTTAGTACATTTTCTCAGTGAGTCATTTTCATCTTGCTTCTTCTGTGTCTGGGGGGTTGACTGCATCTCTGCCTTTCCTCTCCCCAGAATTCTCTTAGTCTGGTTGCCCCACCTATACTTCCTGCCTGGCTACTGACTAATCATCATTTTATTAAACTAATATAAGTGACAAATCTTTACAGTGTGCAAGAGGATTCTTCCACAGCACTTCCTTCCTTCTTTCCTTTCTTCCTTTCTTCCTTTCTTCTTTCCTTCCATCCATCTATCCTTTTCTTTTTCTTTATTTTCCCCCACAATTCACATGATTAACCCTAGGGCTTTTCACGTACCAGGCAAGTGCTGTAACTCTGAGTATTGTTTCTGCATGTTCACTATTCTCCTTTGATCTATTCTGTTCTTTTGCATTTCCCAAATGGCTAATGATGTTGGCCAGCATTTCATATATTTACCCACTATCTATATTCTATGGAGAAAGGTATCTTCACATTTTTGCAAGTCTTTTGTTCTAATTGGACACTTTCTATTATTTTTTATCAATGCATATGTTTTGGGAGTTCTTTATTCTGGACAAATCTTTTGTTAAATATGTGGTTTGAAATATTTTCTCTTGCTGGGTAGCTTTGAACTTGTAAATTACTTTTGACGTAATGGTAATTTTTACAATTTTTACAGTATTTATTTTAATGATAAAAGGGTATGAAAGTCTTTATCTCTTTTTTCAGATGTTTACAGATTCAATTTGTATCTCCTAAAGTCACCTTGCTTGTATTAGGTAATCTTCGTGTGTGTGTATGTGTGTGTGTGTTTGTGTGTGTGTGTGTGTGTGCATATATATTTAGTTTTCAAGTATTTTATTGAGAGTTCTGATTTATGTTCATTTGTGATGGTGGCTGTTTTTGCTGTGTCTTTACCTGGTTAGGGTATTAGAGTACTATTGGCTTTATAGTAGGAATTTTGAAGAAAACAACTGACAACACATGAAAAGATGTAGGGAAAGGAGAATACTCAGTCATTGATGATGAGGTGCAAACTGGTACAGCCATTATCAGATCTGTTGGAAGTGTTTTCAAAATCTAAAAGTACAACTACTGTATGATTCTGCTATGCCTCCCTTTGGCATATGCCAAAACACTAGACATCCTAGTAGATACTTGCTCTGCTGTGTTCACTGCTGCTCTTTTTACAATAGTTAGAAAACAGAAACAATCTAAATGTTCTTCAACTGATAAATGGATAATGTAAATGCAGCACATATACACAATGGAATTCTATTTAACTACAGTTGAAGGAAAATGAAGTCACAAACTTTTCATGTAAATAGATGATGGAATAAAACATATGCTTGGAGAGTTAAACCAGACCTATAAGGAAGAATGTAGCATATTCGCTTTTGTGAATGGATTTCATCTCTGAATCTTTTGATGTGGTTATAGAACCTGGATTACCCACAGAAACCAAGAAAATGAAAGGGACCATGAGATTATATAGAGAAGTGAAGGAGCTCTAAAGAGAGAGATAATGGGACAAGGTGCTATAAAGGAGAAAGTGAGGGAAATGGTGAGTATTTTATCTAGGAACAGAGAAGGGAGGACAATACATGTAGAAGGAAAGGAAGGAGAGATACATAAAGCTGAAGTTACTTGAAAAAGTCACAAATATATTGCTTTATATTAACTTAGAAATACATACTGTGTGTGTGCATTGTGTACATGTTGATCAGAGAAATTAAAGGAGCTTCCAAAATGATATAGTTTATTACCATTGCCCTTGGTCACCTCTTAGAACTTGAAAGTAAGAACTTAATTTGAAGATACAAAATATTTTGGATTCAGGTCTAAACGGAATTGACCTGGAGACCTCTTCCCTGAGAACCAGTTCTCATAGTACTAGGAGGTGTTATGCAAACTGCCAAGGGAGAAAAGCAATCAATAGTACTACCCAGATGTAAAGCCTGAAAACCACAAAAATGATCATCTAAGCAAAATATCCCCTGGGGTGCAACAGTGGCACTTTTTATGGGGATAGCAACCAGCTCTCTAATTGTGCTTAAATCCTATTCAATAGAGAATAATTCTTACTTGACACTGTAAACCTAGCCAACTAACTACCCATGGCTGGAACTGTTATAAACTCTGAAATAGAATCTTAAAATTGTAATTTTCCGAAATCAATATAGTCTCTGTCTTCCAAATACATATTATAACCAGAGATAAGTGTGGCTCTTATCCACTACCAAAGAATCTCTCTCTTTTCCTCCTCCTCTTCTCTGTCTCCTTTCCTTCTTATTGTTATCCTCCTCCTCTTCTTTCTTTTGCTGCAGATGGGGGCTGTTATAGAGATCCACAGCTAGTCAAAATGCAGAGAATAACTTACTATGGGGGTTTCCAACTTCACAATGCAACTCTACAACAAAGGCACAGAGAACATCATGAGATAGGGCATGGGATGATTCTTAGGATTAGAAGACCAAAAGACCTGTGGTGAGATAGTGTCTTCTATACTTGATAGTGATGCTGCATACCCAAGATCTCCACAATGTGGTTTCTGAAACAAGGTTTGCACAGTGAAAATATCAGTTGATATGCCAACGTGGATGTGGGATTGGGGGGAAAACTAACAAAGTGCTATTCCTACATGAAGAGCAAAAGACAATTAATGGTTGCTGAGAGAGGGAGAATCTGTCTTCTCCAGAGATGAGACCTCTGTTAGGTTATCCAGTTCCCAGTAGTCAGCCCTAAACATATATACACAGAAACAACAATAAATGGATTCAAAAGGATGTGTTTGTGCGTATGTGAATCAATTATAATCATAAAGAGATCATAAATTTGATATGGAAGGTTAGAAAAAAAGTTGGGAAGGGTGAAATGATGTAAATACAGTACTCACAAATAAAATTCTCAAAATAACCATATGAACATATTTTATCTGTTTTAGTTACTAATTAGTTACTGTTATGTTGCTGTTAACAGACACCATATAAATTCAACATACAAAAGATTGTATTTAATTGAAGGCTTGCTTATATTTTGACAGGGTAGTCCATGTCCACCATGGAGGGGGATTATGGCAAGAATAAGCAGGCATGGTTTTGAAGCAGTGCTGGGAGATCCCACCTGATTAGCAAATGTGTGTGTGTGTGTGTGTGTGTGTGTGTGTGTGTGTGTGTAAAAGAGAGAGAGAGAGAGAGAGAGAGAGAGAGAGAGAGAGAGAGACTGGGCCTGGATCTCAAAGCCCATCTTCAGTGAAACACCTCCTCCAACAAGTCCACACCTCCTAATCCTTCCTAAACAGTTTCCTCAACTGCAGAACAAGCAATTCAAGTATATGAGCCTCTGGATGGGGGGGTCATTCTCATTCAAACTACTCCATGGTCCCTGTAGGCTTATAGCCATATCATAATACAGAATGCATTTAATACAACCTCAAACATTCTTGTAGTCATTCATAGTCTCAACACTTTTTGTAAGTCCAAAGTCTCTGCTGAGACTCAAGGAAATATCTTAATTGTAATCTGTTGTAAAATAAAAAGTGTATCAAATACTTACAATGTATGATGGCATAGAATATACTTCACTACTCGGAAAGGGAAGGATGGGGTACATTGAGGAAATACAGGACCTAAGCAATACCAAAATCTATCAGGGTAGACTTTAAATCCTGCAGCTCTGTGAATGATATTTAAGAGCTGAAGTGCAATGGTGGATCTTCCATCTCTTTCAGGTTTGTTGCCTGCCACATTGGTGTAGGAGGTCCTTCAGTATTTGTGTTGCTTTCATTGGTTAATCAATAAAGAAACTGCTTTGCCTGATAGGGCAGAAATTAGGTAGTTGGGAAGAGAGAACTGAATGCTGTGAGGAGGAAGGCAGACAGAGAGAGCCACCATGAAGTCACCAGGTCAGAGACACCATGAAGCTCTGGCTTGAGACGAATGTAGGTTAGAATCTTTCCTGGTAAGCCATGATTTTGTAGTGATACACAGATTATTAGAAATGGGTTATATCAAGATGTGAAAGTTAGCCAATAAGAGGCTAGAGATAGTGGGCCAGGCAGTAACTTAATTAATACAATTTCTGTGTGGTTATCTCGGGGGATAAGCTAGCCAGGTGGCGAGACACAGCCCACTCCTCATACTACATCACACACTTCTCTCTCTTGGGCTGGTGTTTGTGGGTCATAGGTGACCTCCCAGCAGCCATTCCAGCACCATGCCTATTTGCTGTTGCCATACTCTTCACCATGGTGGTCATGGACTCACCCTCTGAAACTGTAACCAAGTCTCCAATTAAATGCTTTCCTTTATAAGTTTCCATGGTCATGATGTCTCTTCCAGCAATAGAACAGTGACTAAGAGAGGAGCTAAAATGTTCTTTTTCTATAGAAATTTTTGAATACTTCATAAAAAACCCTTATTTCAACCCTTGTCTCCAATTCCTTCCATGTCCCTCTGATTCATGATCTCTTCGTGATTACTATTGATGCATACATGTATATATTACAGGCACATTAGGAATTACATGAATCACATTGCATCTTCATTCAGGAAGCAGAGAGAGATAAAGGCTGATGCTCATTGTACTTTTTCCTCTCCTTTCATTTTTATGTGAGTATGTGGTTGAGGCTGGGTCCTGTGTAGCCCCCGTTTGCATGAAACTCATTATGTAGCTAATAGTAATCTCAAACTCTTGATTGCTTTGTCTCCACCTCTTAAATGGTTAGGATTATGGGTTTCAGCTCCATCCTTTCCTCTCCTTATTTAACCTGAAATCCAATCTATAGGAGAGTGTCACCTACATTTAGGGTAGATCTTTACTCGTTGGTTAAATCTGTTTAGAGTTCTATTCATACCACTTGATTAATTTTGGGTGAATTATGGTAATCTATGTTCTTGGAGGACTTGTCAAATTTATGTCTTGAGAACTGTTCATAGCTTCCCTTTATTATAAGTTTGCAACTGCTGGGTCTGTCTGTAGTAATATCTGTTTCTTTCCTGACATCAGTAATTTGTAGCTTCTCTTTTTCCTTTTGGATAGAGGATTGTCAACTTTTCTAGTAATTTCTCAAAGCTAAAAAATTTATTTTATTGATATCCTCTATTGCTTTTCTCTTTGATTTTTATTAATTTCTGCTTTTATGTTTATTTTATTCTTCTTTCTGGTTCTCTGAGGTTGTTTTGCTTTTTTTCCCCCAGGCTCTTGAAGTGGGAGCTTTCTGGTTGATTTAACACCTTTTCTTTCTCCTAGGGTATGTGTTTCCGCTATAAACCACCCCTGCTAGTACTGCGTTGGCTACGTCCCATACATGTGAAGTTTTCACTTACTAAAAAAAATTATTACCACAAAGTTCTAACACTTCTGTCATCTCGTTTTTGGTGTTTATTCTTTATTTTCCTATTCAATTTATGGTCTTCCTTATTTTTGGTATGAGTGATATTTCAATGAAAATTGGGCATTATTATATTTTTATGTAACTCAAACTTTCCGTTTTAATTGTCTTTTCTTCCTTTACAGTACTTTGCCTCATTATTGTCAGAGGGAAGTAGAAGGCCTGGGTCTCAGGTTTGCGTCCATTGGCATATAAAATGGGCAGAGCTCTGTTACTGCTGGGAAGGGGTGGGCTGTTCGGTTTCACACATGACCTTCATCGGTAGCCTTAGAACGATGGCTTCCTAACCCTTGGGAGGTGGTCAAGTTTTGGTCATCCAGGTTATACCCACATATAAAATCCTAACATGAAGTAAAAGGCATACTGTAACATGATTAGTAAAAACTCAGAGACAGTAATTGGAATTCAACCTGGAGGTCAGAAAATCAAAACAACTAGCCACTCACTCTTACTCTACCTCAGTCCAAAATGGCTATCCAGTCTCCAGGAATCTCAGAATGAGACTGTGTGTGAGAACTGTCTCTTTCTGTCTTATATCCCTCTCTAATGCTGGGATTAAAGGTGTGTGTCACCACTGCCTTGTCTGTACAGCTGATTAGTACTGCTGTTTCACTCTCTGAACTTCAGGCAAGCTTCATTTACTAAAATGCAAATTGAATATCACCACAGTATGCCTCATTACTGGCTGGTGGGAATGGAAGTCCTCTCTCCTAGTAGTCTCTACTGACACAATGATGGCATGCCTACTACTAGGAGATGTCATAAAAGCTGACTTCCTTTTTTGGTACCATGCAAGCAGGGGTATATAGGGATCCCAGATTTCTGATAAAAGGCTCTATATTTGGGGTATGAAGATAGAGATGCGCATTGGCCATATTTTTGTTGTCTGTGTGTGTTTGTATGTATCTCTGTGTGTATGTTTGTGTTTGTCTGTGTGTATGTTTGTGTGTATGTGTGTGTATGTTTGTGTGTATCTGTTTGTATCTGTTTGTGTATGTGTGTATGATTGTGTGTGTCTGTTTGTATCTGTGTGTGTATGTGTGTATGATTGTGTGTGTCTGTGTGTGTCTGTTTGTGTGTGTTTGTTTGTATTTGTGTGTGCATGTTTGTGTGTGTCTGTGTGTATGTGTCGCTGTGTATCTGTATGTATATGTTTGTGTGTGTGTCTGCGTATGAGTGTGTATCTGTGTGTGTATGTTTGTGTATATGTGTGTATATGTGTATGTGTATGTCTGTGTATGTTTGTGTATGTCTGTGTGTGTATCTTTGTGTGTGTATGTGTGTGTGTGCGTTATTCAGCTAGGTATAGAATGCCTATTGTGCATACGATTTTCAGTTTTGTCAGGCTACTGCCTTCCTTGTCTTTCAGTGAGAAACAACAGGACTTGAGGAAATTTTAGAAACGTCTTTTATACTGGCATTTCCAAAATTTTACCTTTTGCTCCAAGCTGAGGGGAAAGGCAGAGGAGCGAAAACTGAGGGAAGTTAAATTTAATTTGTCATTTACTCCCAGCCTCTCAGAGTCTTCTTGTGTTTGATGTCTACGTTCCTGGGTGTCTTCTTCAGTTGAGCCTGGGAGAGTATATCTACTCCCTTCTACCAGACCCAGTACCCTTTTTTTCTTTTTTCAACATGAACACATTGCCATTATTTTCACTGAACAAGTCTATCATTGTTCCATATGCACAGGTATCCCCCCCCCCAGGCCCCCATAGATTTGGACCAAGTTAGTCAAGAGTATTCTTTTTTAGTTGTTCTTTCAAGACAGACTGGCCCAACTGACTGTGTAACTGAAGACAGCCTTGAATTTTTCCCTCTTGCTTTCACTCAAGATGTTCAGGATGTTACAGATAGGTGCTCTATCTGTCCCAGGAAATAATAGTATTCTACTAAGCTGAAATTTCAAATGGAAAACCTAAAACAAGCCCTCACTGAGTGTCAGGTCTGACCAGCTTGGGACGTTCTCTGTCGTCCTTTCTAGAAGACGAGTGTAGACATTCTCTGACATGCATAGATGTTCTCTATCTTCCTTTCTAGAAGATGAGCATGGATGTTCTCTGTCATGACGATAGCAGACTAGCCCTACCTGGGGATGAGAAGTGGAGCTTAGCACAGCCAGGGCCAAAGGCTGATAGGAAGATTGTGTCAGTGGACAAGATGTGTATTCAGAGGGGCAATGGGCAGTTATACCCTAAGAGGAATGGCTGGTTGGGTCCATGTGGTCATTGATTGGGGCAAGAACATGGATGGTGCTTTATTTGCAAATTCAGCAACAACAAGTGCCGGGTACAAAGAAACTTATAAGGTCATATAGAAAAGAAAAGAAGTTCGGCCAGAGATATTTCCACAGTCAGATAAGCAGCAACCAATCAGTGTCGCATTGGAGACATGTAAGCTTATCAACTGTTACATGTATGGGGTGTCCACATAGGATAAGCCTAACTGCTGGAGTCTGCTGGTGTCTGAGCAAAGCCTGAGAGCAGTTACACCCCTGCTGCTTTCGTGATGAGAAAATCTGGAGTTTTAGTCATGCTTTAACCCTTTTTAGTTTTAAGGCAGTTTCTCAGGTTACATAGTAAGGTGTAGAAGGAGTGGTGGGCTGCGTTCCCACAACCTGGCTCACGGCTAGCTTTACCCGAAATAATTACACAGAAACTGTATTCTTTTAAACACTGTCTGGTCCATTAGTTCTATCCCCTTTAACTCTCACATCTTGATTAACCCATATCTAATAATCTGTATGCCACCACGAGGTTATGGCTTACCTGGAAAGATTCAGCATGTCTGACCTGGCAGCTGGTTCCATGGCGTCTGCCTCATTGCCTTCTTTCCAGCATTCTGTTCTGTCTACTCCACCCACCTATGTTCTGACCAATCAGGCAAAGCAGTTTCTTTATAAACCAATGAGAGTAACACATAGACAGATGACCCTCCTACATCATTTCCCCCTTTTCTGTTTAAGCAAAAAGAAAGGCTTTCACTTTACCATAGTAAAATTACATTTGACAAAACAGTTATCAAGCAAGAATTACAGTTACAATATATCTATTTTGTCTTTTATCATAACTAAGGAAAACTAAATCTTACCAAGACAGGATAAGACAGTTTTGAAAAATCTCTTTCCTGTTAAAATCCAGAAATGGATAAAATCTGGAAATGGATAAGCAGAACTGTCAAATCTTGCCAAGACAGGGTAAGATGGTTTTGAAAAATCTCTTGCCTGTTAAAAATAATCTGTCAGTTATTCTATGCCTTAGTCAAAGTTGGTTGCTTCAACGTTGCAAACGTGACTTTGGTGATTGTCCAGGTAGCCAGTTGTCTCTGTGATTTGTTGCATGTTTTGGAAGTTGTTTGATTGCACTTCCTAATTACTCAGGTAACATTATTTCCCTTCTCCGTTCTTCTATGGGGTTGAAGACTAGATAACTGTAGCTACTTTCCTCTCATGAAAATTGAGAGGAAATTGGCCTATTTATTTATTATGTGAGATTTAGGCTAGTTAGGATAGGATATTTGTTCTTATTGTATATAATTTTGTAGTAGATTTATAACTCTCTTACTTAAACAAAAGGGTAAGGTGATGCAGGAGCACCTTCTGCTCCTTCAGCCAATAGTCACTGAAATACCAGCCCACTGGGGCATGGTATATTTCTCTTTAAAAAAAGAGCGGCAAGCCTCCTCTCACTCGCTTGGTTCCGGCACTTGGTTCTGGCTCCTGCTCCAGCGACTAGGCTCCTTTCCTGACTGTTGGTGTTTTGTAACTTTTACCCCCCAAAATAAACACCCCTTTAAATCCTAACTGGTGTGGAATTGTTTTTGCACATAAGTAAGGTCAGGTCCAGCCTGGGGTTAAACAAGGGAATCCTTTCTAAAAACCCAAATCACCAAAATGAAAGCAACCCACAATGAGCTATCATGTCATCCCCATTAGGATAACTTTTATCAGGAACATAACACATGGGTGGGCCAGGGAAAGAGGGTTTTAATATATCGTTGGAAGGAATTATAAGAAACAGTATGGAGTTTTCTAAAGAACATAAGAATAAAAATACCATATGATTCAGCAGTCTCTTCAAAGAAAACAAAATCATCATGTTATTCACAATCATTGTTAAAAGAACAACCTGGATGTCTATCAACTGATGAATAGATAAAGAAGCTGGAGCCCATATTGGTGGCTTACCATAACCTGATAGGCCTCATTATTGAAGACAACATTAACTTATACCATCAAATATGGAGAAGTTGAGCTAGTGCTCACCTAGAACTCTCACCCCTACTGAACAGAATTTAGTGCTAGGAGGAATTCTGCAATCTATTGGATGAAAAAGGAAATCATCAATATCACCTAGCTACAAATCATATGACCTACAGCAGCAAGCTATCTTTAAAATATGCTGGTACAATCATGGCACAAAGGTTATTTGTACAAGCAATAAACTACTATTTTCAAAAGATGAATTTAAGGCACACTTCATGAGATGTTACCCATACCTGACACTGTTGAAGTAGCCTAGAACCTGAGACTAGATAGGTCATATGCCTAGCAGAAAGCCTATAGCTATTATTCTGCTAAAGGCATAACCATAAAGGTATAGAAATATGCTATACCCATGGAGCAGTGCCTTGCTGAACCCTCAATAGAAAAGCTTTTCACTGCAGCAAACAGGAGTTAATAAAGAGACCCACAACTGAGGAATGTGCAGAGAGTGAGACTTTAGAGCACTGGATCCTGAATGGGATGCTTCATAACTCTTCCTGTTAAAACTCAGGGATCTATGTAGAAGACTGGGAAAGCTTGTAAGTCATCCAGGGTACTGGATGACTTCAAGGAAACTCTTTTCCAGATACAACAGAAGTGATGCACATATGACTTCACATAGCCTGTGGCAGCACACAGAAGACCTTCACAGCACATGTCTATATTAGTCAGGGTTCTAGAGAATAACAGAACCTATAAATAAAATATAATTTATATTTATATTTATATTTATATTTATATTTATATGAGGGATTTATTAGAATGACTTATGGGCTGTGACTGTGGTCAGGCTAATCCATCAATGGCTGCCCATGAACAGAAGGCCCAAGAATCTAGTTATTGTTCAGTGCACGAGGCTGAATGCCTCAACTGGTATTCAGTATACACCAGAATCTTGAAGAAGTAGTCTCTAATAACAGTAAAGGAATGGCCTTCTCAAGGTGAGAGCAAAGAGGCAAAGAGCAAAACTTTCCTTCTTCCATGTCTGTATATAGGCTTCCAGCACATGGTGTGGCCCAGATTAGAGGTGGGGTTTTCCGGTTTAAATGATATGGATTAAAAAGTATCTTCCTATCTCAACGATCCAGATTCGATGTGAATCTTCCTACTTTAAATTAGGCAAAAATCCCTCACAGATGTGTGCTGTAGGAAATCTTACAGCTTGTGGTTACCCACCTACTGGGGCCTGGCCTCTTAGACCATATATGCTGATGCAGAGCCTGTGTCTGCTCCTTTCTCTTTTTTGCTGGCTGCTCGTTTGGATTGTTGGATTTGATCTCTGTTAACCATTAAAGCAGAGAATTCTGATTTGTGAATTTACCCCTAAATAAATAACTATCTATTTCCCAATTCTGAACTAGTGCAAGATTTCTTTTAAGCATCCATTCATTACTTGGTACCCACATGCCCTGTAATTTACTCTGACAAAGCATCAAATTCTAAAGGCTCAAAAGGATCCAAAGAAGATAGATATCTGAATGAATGATCTAAAAGAAATTAAGCAAGCTCTTGTAACTTATAGTTTGCATTCCACATTTGTTAAGGAGATGATAAAGATGGACTTCTAATGTCAAGGCAACTCCTCATGACTTTTCTCAGTTAGTTTCAGCAGTCCTGGATGATGGACCTTGATTGATGGTTAGAATTTATTTTAGAGAGGAGGCCAAAATTTTGAAACAATAGGGAAAAGCAAAGACCTTGAGACTTCCTAAAATCAAATTCTTGGTCAAGGCCCTTATGCTGACCCATAGGTTCAAGCCCTTTATGATGAAGAAATCTTATCTCCATGTCACAAAGCAGCCTTAAATGCTTGGGGAAGGATTCAAGAACTAGGAAAAAGAATTAAATCATACACCAGGGTTAGACAGGGACAGAGAGAACCCTTTACTGACTTTTTACAAAGATTAAGTAAAGCTGTACTAATAGGAGTAACAGACCCAGATGTTAGTTGAGTAATTCTTGAATCTCTAGCTTTTGAAAATGCAAACTTAGAATGCAAAAAGATAATTGGGCCTTTAAAGGTTATATCAACACCTATGGAGGAATGAATTCTGCATACAATGAATGTTGAGGCATTTGACTATAATGCTGAGTCTTGGGTAAGAGAAACAATTTCCAAAGTAATGCGGAGACATCAATCGGCCAAATGTTTTAATTGTGGCAGAATAGGACATCTGAGAAGGAATTGTAAACAAGGAAATTCTAGGAACAACATCTCCTCTGGGAATGGTAAAAATAAAAGACCTCAGCCTTCAGGTATATGTAGAAGGTGTGGCAAAGACCAATATTGGACCAATGAATGCAGATCAACAACAGACAGACAAGGCAATCTGATACCATTGGGAAACTCCTTGAAGGGCCTCTCGCAGGCCCCCAAGTCAAAAGTGACTCAGCCATTCCCAGTAACTGTGGAGGACATGTCACACCAGGAAAATTAAAAAATCTAGAACCTTCTGTGCAAGATAGTACTGTTCTAAATGACGACATAAATATGGAGGATAAGTAAAAAATCCTAATAGGAAATAAGAAATCTATATTCTGATAAATGTCTATAAATGATCAAAGACTAAAGCTAAGAGTGCATATAAATGGCATTGTAATTGTTGTCTTGATAGACACAGGTGTGGATGTGAGTATTATTACTTCAGAATCTTGGCATCCAAATTGGCCTCTTCAAGAGCCAGATGTTTAATTACTAGGAATTGGAACCATGTTTCAAATTAAACAAAGCATGAGATGGATTGACTTCATTGGACCAGAAGATCAAAGAGGGAAGCTGAGACAATATGTAGCTGATATTGCAATAAATTTATGGGGCCTTGACCTGCTACAGCAATGGAATATCCAGATTCCAATTCCTGCAGTCCCAGGAACTCCTGATTCTGGGAAGGAAATAATAAGGTACTATGAATAAAGGTCACCAGCCATTCAGGCTATACAAGAACATAAAGCAACTAGCAAACCTATAGAGGTACCAATAGTCCTACCTTTAAAATGGTTAACTGAGATGCCAACATGAGTTAAACAGTGGCCTCTAGCCGAAGATAAGTTTCAAACTTTAGAAAAACTGGTATGAGAACAACTGGATGCTCACCATATTGAGGAATCAACAAGCTCTTGGGATTCTCCTGTATTTGTTGTAAAAAAGAAATCTGTTAAATGGAGAATGATGATAGATCTAAGACCTGTCAATAAGGTTATTCAACCTATGGTCCCTCTTCAATTCCTCTAGAATTCCTCTGCCTTCTCTATTACCAAAAGGATGGCCTCTTAATTTGAAAGATTGTTTCTTCACTATACATTTAAAAGAAAAGGGTAGAGAAGAAATTGCCTTCACAATGCCTACTTATAATAATTCTCAGCCTACTAGGATATATCAATGAACTATCCTCCCACAGGGAATGCTCAATAGCCCAACATCATGCCAATACTTTGTAAGTCAGCCATTGGAAATAATAAGTAAGCAATTTCCTAAGTCTATAATTTACCATTACATGGATGACATTTTGCTATCTGATTCAAACAAAGATACTTTAGAAAGAATGTTTGAAGAAGTAAGGAAAGTTTTGTCAAATGGGGATTGCAAGTTGCTCCTGAAAAACTACAAAGAGGGAATTCTGTCAATTAACTAGGCTATAAAATCAGTTTGCAGAAAATTAGGACATAAAAGGCATACATTTGGAGAGACTGGTTATGGACTCTTAATGACTTTCAAAGATTGTTAGGAGACATTTCCAGTCTACAACCAGATGTTGGGATAACACCTGATCTAGTAATTCATTTAAACAAAACCTTAGATGGTGATGAAGATTTGAATAGTCAGAGAATTAACAGCTGAAGCAGAAAAGGAATTGGCAATTGTTGAGGAAAAATTACAGGAGACACATGTGGATAGGGTGAATTTAAATCTTAGTTGTATTCTAGTCATATTGCCTTCCAGAATTTCTCCTATAGGAATTTTAATGCAGAGGGATGATATTATTTTAGAATGGATCTTTTTACCACATAAACCAAGTAAAAAATTAAAAACTTATGTAGAAAAAGTCTCTGAATTAAGTATAAATAGTAAATTGAGACTTTGTCAATTAGCACGTATAGACCCAACAGAACTGATAATGCCTTTCACTACTGATGAAATAAAAAAGTTATGGGAAGACAATTAACCCTGATAAAGAGCTTGTGCTATTTTTGGGGGTGGGAGAAATTAATAGCAACTATCACAAAAGCAATAGAATTAACCTTATAAAAAGAACTTCTTGGATTCTTCCCCAAATTGTATGTGATGCTCCAATAACTGGAGTCTGTACATTTTATACTGATACAAATAAATCAGGGCAGGCAGGATACAAATCAGAAGAATTAAGTAAGTTGGAACAAAGCCCTTATAATACTGTTTATTAGGCAGAATTATATGCCATTCTCATGGTACAAGGGATTTTAAAGAACCTCTTAACATAGCTACTGATTCACATTATGGAGAAAGAGTTATCTTGCATATTGAAATTGCTGAATTTATACCAGATGATACAGAATTGACTTCATTATTTATCCAGGTGCAAGACATGATCAGGAATAGGCTTTGTTCTATATACATAACACACATCCAATCCCATACGGGTCTGCCAGGTCCTGCAGCACAAGGTAATAAAGAAATTGATCAATTATTGATTGGAAGCATTTGCAGGCCTCAGGATTTCATCAAAAATATCACATCAATAGCAAAGGTTTAAAGAAAGAATTTTCTATTACACGGCAACAAGCTAAGACGATTACAAAGAGATGCCGCATTTGCTTTTTCTGTAACCAAGCACTGCTACCTGCAGGAACTAACCCAAAGGATACTCAAAGGAACAAAATCTGGCTGATTGATGTTTTCCACTTTGCAGAATTTGGAAAATTAAAATATGTACACCACACCATTAACACTTATTCAGGATTTTATTGGGCAAATTTAAGCTCAGAAAACGCTGATTCAGTAATCACACATTTATTAGAAGTTATGGCCATCATGGGTATACCTGCACAAATAAAGACAGATAATGGTCCATCATATGTCTCTAGGAAAATGAAATGTTTTTTTGCTTATTATAATACTAAGCATGTTACAGGTATACCACATAAGCCTACAGGTCAGGAAGATATAAAAAGATCAAATCAAACTATAAAGGATATGTTAAACAAACAGAAGGGTGGAAAGTGCCCCCAGAAGTAGATTACATAATGCTTTATTAACCTTGAATTTTTAACACTAATAAAAAAGAGACAACAGCAGCAGAAAGACATTGAATAATAGAAAAGTCTTCTGAATTAAATCAACAAATTTATTTTAAGAATGTGATGACCTCACAATGGAAGCCAGGAGATGTGCTGTCTTGGGGAAGGGTTTTGCTCTTATTTCCACAGGAGAAGAAAAATTGTGGATACTATCAAAATTAATAAAGATTTGGTTTGAAAAGGAGAAACCTCTTGAAAAAGAGAAATGACAGCTTCTTCACAATGGTGACAACCATACAGATGGTAAAGAAACCTCATAAGGGTTGGAGCAGGTTTTTGTTCTTGTCTTTTCAGGAAAATACTCTTCTTCAAAAATTCAAGAGACCCTGGATGTTTGAATACTGACAGATGGAAAAATAACTATCCAATAAGGATATTTGTAGTCATGTCTGTGTATAACACATCAACCCCACACTCACTACAATAATTTTAGTTTTTCACTAGACAAAACTGGAAATTAATAGAAATCTCAGGGAAACACTTAAAATGACATATCAATGTGTTCAATAACTATCAGTATGATGTTTTCAATTAAAAAAATGAATATTCTTAGAGTAAGTAAAAAACAGTCAATTATTTGCTCTTAACAAGCTTAATTTTGGACAAAAATTTAAATAAAGTTAAAAAGCTAAAATATTTCAGGATAGCTGGGAGTGGGGGCATCACAAGAGAAATTAAGTGACTATTCCATTACTGTGTAGTAGGATGGTTGCTAATTAGTTCTTGGCCACTTAGCTTCAAAATAATCACAGAGAAACTGTATTATTTAAATCACTGCTTGACCCTTTAACTCTAGCTTCTTACTGAATAACTCTTACTTCTTAAATTAACCCATCTTCATTAATCTGTGCATCACCACAAGGTTGTGGCCTACCAGGAAAGTTTGAGCATATCTGTCTCCAGCGTTGGCTCCATGGCTTCTCTCTGACTCCACCTCCTGTCTTTCAGCATTCCATTTAATTTTTCATGCCTAACTTTGTTCCCCTATAACTCTGCTATAGGCCCAAAGCAGATCCTTTACTAACTGATGATATTCACAACATACAGAGGGGACTCCAAAATCACCTCCCCCTTTCAGTTTAAACAAAAAGGAAGGCTTTAATTTTAACATAGTAAAATTACATATAACAAGACAAGTATCAAGTAAGAATTACACTTACAATATTTATATCTACTTTATCTTTTATCATAACTTAAGAAAATTCTAACTATAAATTCTTCAACTGCAATAAAGACTCCAGAAGGATTTAATATTACCTAAGTACACAGAAAGAGCATTGTAAGCAACCTCCAAAACTCTAGAATTGACAGAGACTTCTCACTATCTGGGCACTCACCCAAAGTTCTTCTGTACCATTGGGACATCCATCCTCAGGTAACAGGATCATAGTTTCTGGCAGACTTTTCTATGAAGCAGAAAATTTCAAAGACAGTTCTACCTATATTGGCATTTTGTCAGTCACTTTCTTCTGTGTCTTGCAGAATGTCTGGTAGACTCTTTCATGAAGCAGGAACCCTGAAGGGTTGTCTCACCTTTAGGCAAGTTCAGCAGTCATTTCTCTGTGGGTCCTGAATGACCAGTTCATCAAGCAGTCCAGGCAAGAGCAGTTTCTTTCCCAAATGTCTAACCAACTCCATAAGGAGCCTCTTCAATGCCCATCTACCTCTTGAAGTAATTGGTGCTGCCAAAAGCAGATGTGTCTTATTGTCATAAAAGTCATAACTTCTGAAACATTTTAAATGCCATATTCTGAAGGTCTCTGAAAGATTTGAAGAATACCTATCTAACTAAAATATATCTCTATATATCTAGAAAACCTAACTAACATGACTAGAAGCTTGACTTTTATAGATGATTATCTGTTAACCTTTATTCCTTAATGTTACATTACATTTTTAAATGATCTGGAAAAACATATTACCTTAATCAAGATCAGAAATATATATACACAGTATAACAAAATTGACCTTAATTTGTATCGATTAACCAAGATCCATACCAATACAAATCTCTATTGCATATCCCCCCTTTAAATGTAAAGAAACATTTATAGCAGTTTGGCTTTGAAGAGGAGCTGAAGTCAGTGGTTTTGTGTGCTGTGCTGCCACTGCTGCTTCAGGAAGCTGAGAAGTGAGTTTTGGTGAGCTGAGAAACCACAACATGGTATAAAATGATTTAAAAATCTGCTATCTTGGTGTTTGCCTATGAGCTTCATGGAACCATGCAACCCAGCTTGCTCCAGTACTGAGGGGATCAAAGAGAGGGCAGACCAAGAAACACTCCCAAGTACTCAGACAGCCACAACAAGGATTAGACCATGACACCAAGACACTACTGGCCTCATTTAAAGGAAGAGAGGGGAGGCACCAATGCAAGGATTCCTCCCACACTTTAAAAAGCAACATGGTAACACCAGAATCCATTGGACATACAACAGGAAAACTTGATCATCCTAACCCAAAAGAAGTAGAAGAAAATGACTATAAATGCAACTTTATGAAAATGATGGAGACCTTCAAAGAGGAAGTGAAAAACTCCCTTAAAGAAGTGGAAGATAAAGCAAACAAAAAGTTGGAAGAAATTAATAAATTCCTCAAAGATACCCAAGAAAACCAAGAAAAAGCAATCAAACAGGTAAAGGAAGCAGTTCAAGATTTGAAAACTGAAATAGAGGTTATAAAGAAAACACAAACCAAGAGAATGTTGGATATGGAAAATCTGGGTAAATGAGCAGGAACTACAGAAACAAGTATAACCAACAGAATACAAGAGATAGAAGAAAGAATCTTGGGTGCTGAAGATACTATAGATGAAATAATTTCAATGAAAACATTAAATCTAACAAATTCAACACAAAACATTCAGGAAATCTGGGACACCACGAAAATAACTACACTTAAGAATTATAAAGGTAGAAGAAGGAGAAAAACTCCAGCTCAAAGGCACAGAAAATATATTCAACAAAATTATAGAAGAAAACTTTCCCTACCTAAAGAAAGATATCCTTATGAAGATACAAGAAGCTTACGGAACACCCAATAGACTGGATATGAAAAAACCATTCTCTCACCATATAATAATCAAAACACAAAACATACAGAATAAAGAAAGAATATTAAGAGCAGCACAGGATAAAGGTCAAGTAAATTATAAAGGTAAACCTATCAGAATTACACTTGACTTTTCAATGGAAACCATGAAAGCCAGAAGGTCTTGAATAGATGTGTTACAGACACTAAGATACCATGGATGCAAGCCCAGACTACTATGCCCAACAAAGCTTTCTTTTTCATCTTTGATGGCATAAACAAGATATTCCATAACAAACACAGATTTAAACACTCTGTATCCACAAACCCAGCCTTACAGAAAGTACAAGAAGGACAACCTCAACATGAAGAAGCTAAGTACATCCACAATTACACAGACATCTGATAGCCCCCCACCATCATAACCCAAAGAAGGGAAATGCACAAACACTACTATCAAAAAATCATCTGAGTTAACAACCACTGGTCATTAATATCACTTATTATCAATGGACTCAATTCACCTATAAAAGGGCACAAGCTAAGAGAATGATACATAAACAGGATCCAGCATTCTGCTGTTTACAAGAAGCACACCTCAACCTCTCAAAGACAGACACTACTTCAGAGTAAAGAGTTGGGGAAAGGTTTTCCAATCAAATGGACCTAAGAAACAAGCAGGTGTGGCTGTCCTAATATCTAAAAAAATTGATATCAAACTAAAATCAGTTAGAAGAGATGGAGAAGGACACTTTATACTCATAACAGGAACAGTTCATCAAGATGAAGTCTCAATATTGAATATCTATGCCCCTAATACAAGAGTACCCACATATGTAAAAGAAATATTACTAAAACTTAAATCACACATTAAACCCCACATACTAAGAGTAGGAGATTTCAACACTCCTTTCTCACCAATGGGCAGGTCAAACAGACAAAAACTTAACAGAGAAAGAAGAGAACTGACAGATGTAATGAATCAAATGGACTTAACAGACATCTATAGGACATTCCACCAAAACAAAAGAGAGTATATCTTCTTCTCAGCACCTCAGAACCTTTTGTAAAATTGATCACATACTTGGTAATAAAGCAAACATCCACAGATAAAAAAAATGGAATAACCACTTGTGTATTATCGGATCACCATGGAGTAAAGTTAGAATTTAACAACAATTTCACCCCCAGAAAGCCTAAAAACTCATGGAAACTAAACAATCAATTACTGAACCACCTCTGAGTCAAGGAAAAAATAAAGAAAGAAATTAAAGTCTTTCTTGAGTTAAACTAAAATGAAGGTATAACATTTTTAAACCTATGGAACAAACACTATGAAAGCAGTGCTAAGAAGAAAGTTCATAGCACTAAGTTCCCACATAAAGAATATGGAGAAAGCTCACATTAGTAAACTAATAGCACACATGAAAGCTCTAGAACAAAAAGAAGCAGACTCACTCAGGAGAGTAGAAAACAGGAAATAATCAAATAGAGGGCTGAAATCAGCAAAATAGAAACACAGAAAACAATTCAATGAATTGTTGATGAATCAACGAAACAAAGCGCTGGTTCTTTGAGAAAATCAACAAGACTGATAAACTCTTACCCAAATTAATCAAAAGGCAGAGAAAGAACATCCACATTACCAAAATCAGAAATGAAAAGGGGGACATAACAACAGACACTGAGAAAATTTAGAGAATCATTAGGTCTTACTACTAAAACCTGTACTTCACAAAATTGGAAAATGTAAAAAAAAATGGACAATTGTTTAGATAGATACCATATACCAAAATTAAATCAAGACCAGTTGAGCTATTTAAATAGACCTATAAGCCATTAGGAAATAGAAGTTGTCATCAAGAATCTCCCAACCAAAAAAAACCCAGGGCCGGATAGTTTTCATGCAGAATTCTACCAGAACTTTCAAGAAGAGCTCATACCTATACTCCTCAAAGTGTTGCACATAATTGAAGCAGAAGGGTCATTGCCAAACTTGTTTTATAAGGCTACAGTTACCCTGATACCAAAATGGCACAAATACTCAACCAAGAAAGAGAATTATAGACCAATCTCAACTCATGAACATGGATGCCAAAATTCTTATTAAAATACTGACAAACCAAATCCAAGAACACATCAAAAAATCATCCATCATGATCAGACAAAGGACTGATCTCCAAAATATAGAAAAAACTCCGGAAATTAGACATTAAAATTTTAAATAATTCAATTAAGAAATGGTGTACTAAAATAAACAGAGAATTCTCAACAAAAGAATTTCAAATGGCCAAAAAATACTTAAGGACATCTTCAACTTCCTTAGCTATTAGGGAAATGCAAATAAAACTACTTTGAGATACCGTCTTACACCTGTTTGAATAACTAAGATCAAAAACACTATTGATAGCTTATGCTAGAGAAAATGTGGAATAAGGGAACAGTCATCCATTGCTGGTGAGAATACAAACTTGTGCAACCACTTTGGAAACCAATATGGCAGTTTTCAGACAATTGGGAATCAACCTACTTTAGGATCCAGCAGTACCACTCTTGGGAATTTACCCAAAAGATGCTCAATCATACTACAAAAGCATTTGTTCAACTATGCTCACAGCATCATTATTTGTAATAGCCAGAACCTGGAAACAACTATATGCCCCTCAACTGAAGAATGGATAAAGAAAATGGGGCACATCTATACATTAGAGTACTACTCAGTGATAAAAAACAATAACATCTTGAATTCTGCATGCAAAAGGGTGGAATTAAAAAACACTATCCTGAGTGAGATAACCCAGACCCAAATGAATGAATATCGTATGTACTCACTTATAAGTGGATACTAGCCATAAATAAAGGACGTTGAGCCTATAGTTTGCGATCCTAGAGAAGCTAAGTAATGAGGTGAACCCAAAGAAAAACATAGATATACTCACCTGGAAATTGGAAACAGAAAAGATCACCTGACAAAATTTGGAAACATGAGGGCAGGAGGTAGAAAGAATCAGAGAAGGGCAGTATTGAGGAGATCTTGAGGGAATGGGATTGGTGTACGAGGTCCCTCTGTTTATGTGTTGCTTTCATTGGTTAATGAATAAAGAAACTGCCTTGATCCCTGAAAGGGAAGAACTTAGGTAGGCAGAGAAGACAGAATTGAATGCTGGGAGGAAGAAAGCAGAGTCAGAGAGATACCACAGATCTGCTGCCAGAGATAGATGTGCTGAAACTTTTCTGGTGTGCCACAAACTTGTGGTGATATACAGATTAATAGAAATGGATTAAATTAAGATGTAGGAATTAGCCAATTAGAAACTAGAGCTAATGGACAAAACAGTGCTTTAATTAATACAGTTTCTGTGTGGTTAGTTCAGTGTAAGCTAGCTGGGTGGCTAGGACAAACAAGTGAGTGGCCCACTCACTCCACAACAATTGGTGCCCAATGTCAGCATGAACTCCAGCTATGGAGCATTTCAATGGCATATGTGTGCCTGGATGTTTGTGTGTCCACTTAGGGTTGGGAGGAAAGTTATTGAGACCATGCCCATGGCTCAGTGCTCCCCACCTGGGCAGGTGGTGGACTCAGATATACTAGGCTTATATAGATGGGAGAGCATGGAGGATTCCCGCTGCCATACACTGAGATATTTCCAGGCCATGCAGTGCACTGCATAACAGATTTAGCTTTTATTCAGAAAAAAGTGTTTATATGCTACATTGTGCTATCCAGAGTTTAGGTGGTGAGGATGGCTCCCACCCAGCAGTTCTAGAGCTGAGGTGAACTTCCTCCATGACATTTATAGTCTCAGAGAGGGGAGAGGTGGAGACAGCACCCAGGGCCACTTAGACCAAGTTGATTAGCATTTTAAGAAAACTTCTAATCAAAAAATAATTACAGATTCACAATAAAGACAAATTCAGACATTAAAGTACTCTAAATGGGCCACAGTGTTGGATAAATGTACGTAAGCTTGGGAGAGAGAAGAAAATAGAGTATAGAGAGACATAAAATAAAGTTAATGCTTAAAAAGAGGATAAAGTCTTTAAAGAGACAGAGTACAGATAGTCATAGATTAAAATTAGTAAAGAAAAATAAGCCATGTAAAAATGGAAAATACAGATAGAGTCTGGATTATGTATATTATTATGTTTTCTTTGATTGTTTTTGACTGTGACAGAACTAAGTACAGAGAGACATTTCACTGTATGAGCTGCTAACCTAAACCAGTATATATGTTCTAAAGGTATATTGAGTTCAAAATTTGAGTCTAAGGGTATATTGCTTTGGAAAAGAGGTTTTTCCTTTGTTTTCACAGATTATGAGAACCTGCGGAATACCTCCAGACAAATAAGGTTTGATAGACCATGCCCTCCTGAAAGGTTGCTGTGAACACCCTCAAAAAATTACTTCGCTCAACTGCTGACTGGGATGAATCTAGCACACAGGATACACCATAAAAGACTTGATTAGCAGTGCCCCCATACACCTGGAAGCAGTTTGGAGAGAAAAAACTATGCTCATATTCCCAAATATTTTTTATAAATGTTCTTTTACATTTTAAGGGGGATATAATATAGATATGAATTAATTTTTATTGGTATGAATATTGGTTTATTGATACAAATTTAAAGTCAATTTTGTTATATGTATATTTCTGCTCTTGATTAAGGTATTGTATTTGTGCAGCTCATTTAAAAAGTAATATATAGTTAAGAAATATAGGTTAATAGATAATCCTTTATAATCAAGTTTGTAGTCATGTTAGATTTTCTAGGTGTGCAGAGAAGTATTTCAGATGAATAGGAATCCTTCAAATCTTTCAGAGACCTTCAGAATATGGCATTTAAAATGTTTAAGAATTTAGGACTTTTCATGACAATGAGGCACATCTGCTCCTGGCAGCACCAGCTACTCCAGGAGAAAGATTGGCATTGAAGAGACTCCTTATAGAGTTGGTTAGCCATTTGTGCAAGAAACTACTCTTGCCTGAACTGCTGAACTGGTCATGCAGTACCCACAGAAAAATGATTACTGAAATTGACTAAAGGTGAAATGATCCTTCGGGGCACCTGCTTCATGAAAGAATCTTTGAGACATTCTGCAGGATACAGAAGAAAATGACTGAATTGTCTTTGAAATTTCCTGCTTTGTGAAAAAGTCAGCTGGATACTATGTGCCAGTAGACTGAAGATGGGTATCCCCAATAGTACAGAAGAACTTTGGGTGACTGTCCAGGCAGTGAGATGTCTCTTTCAACTCTAGAATTTTGGAAGTTTCTTACATGCACTTCCCTGTTCACTTAGGTAATATATCATTCTGGAGTCTTTGATGGAGTTGAGGAAATTATAATTATGGTTTTCCTTAGTTATGATAAAAAATAAAGTAGACATAAATATTGTGACTGTAATTCTTGCTTGATAACTGTTTTGTTATAGATAATTTTACTATGTTAAAGCCTTCCTTTTTGTTTTAACAGAAAAGGGGAAATGGTGTAGGAGGTCCTTCTGTTTATGTGTTGCTTTCATTGTTTAATGAATAAAGAAACTGCCTTCGCCCCTGATAGTGCAGAACTTATGTAGGCAGAGAAGACAGAACTGAATGCTGGGAGGAAGAAAGGAGAGTCAGAGAGACGCCATGGATCTCTTGCCAGAGATAGATGTGCTTAGATTTTCTGGTAGGCCACGACCTTGTAGTGATATGCAGATTAATAGAAATGGGTTAAATTAAGATGTAAGAATTAGCCAATAAGAAACTAGATCTGATGGACCAAGCAGTGTTTTAATTAATACAGTTTCTGTGTGGTTAGTTCAGGTGTAAGCTAGCTGGGTGGCCGTGACGAACATGTGGCTTGCTCACTCTGCAACATGGGATAGTGAGATGGAGGAAGGACAGAGATGAGAGCAAGGAAAGAGATATCTCGATTGAGGGAGCCATTATAAGGTTAACAAGAAATCTGGCTCTAAATAAATTCCCAGGAATCCACAAGGATGACCCCAGTCAAGACCCTAAGCAGTAGAGAAGAGGGTTGCTGAACTGGCCTTTCCCTGTAGTCAGACTGATGATTACCTTAAATATCACCACAGAAATTACATCCAATAACAGATGAAAACAGAGACAGAGACCCTCATCAGACCACTGGACTGAGCTCCCAATGTCCAGTTGAAGAGTGGAAGGAGTGAGAACATGAGGAAAGAAGTCAAGACCATGAGGGGTTTACCTACTGAGACAGTTTGCCTGAGCTAAAGGGAGCTCACCAACTCTAACTGGACTGGGAGTAAATGAGCATGGGTTCAAACTAATCCCTCTGAATATAGTTGACAATTGGGGCAGACTGGAGAGCCACTGACACTGGCACTGGGATTTACCTCTACTGCATGTACTGACTTTTTGGGATCCTATTCTCTTTGAATGTATATCTTGCTTAACCTAGAGGTAGTACGGAGGGTCTTGGACTTTCCACAGGGAAGGGTGTCTTGCCCTCTTTTAGGATTGGAGGGAGTGGGGTGGGAGGGGGTGTGGAGCAAGTGGGAGGGGAGTAGGAGAAGGGGAGGGAGTGGAAATTTGGATTGGTATTTTTGAAGTAATAAAATAATAATAATAATAATAATAGAAAACATTTATAGACAATATTTGGGAATATGAATGTAGTTCTCTCCAAACTTCTTCCTGCTGTTTATTGGGCAAAGTAATTTTCTAAGGCATGTTCAAGGTGACATTTCAGGGGCTCTTGCTCCATCGAACCATATTAGTCAGGAAGCAATCCACAGTTTCTCATTCTCTGTGGAAATAAAAGAAGAATCTCTTTTCTAGAGCAATATATCCTTGGACCCAAATTTTGAAGTCTTTATTCCTTGAGAACATATATGCTGGTTTAGTTTAGCAGCTGATACAATGAAATGTCTCTCCGTACTTAGATCCTTCCCTTTCAAAAATTTCAAAGAAAACACAATAATATATATAATCCAGACTCCCTTTTCATATTCCATCTTTACATGACTTTTCTTAATATTTAATTATTTTTGTTCATTTTATTCATTTACTCTATAACTGTCGGTACTCTGTCTCTTTAAAGACTTTGTTTTTTAAATAAACCATTTATTTCCTTTTATTACTCTCTATTTCTTTTCTCTCCCAAGCCTATGTACATTTATCCAACACTGTGACCCATTTAGAGGTCTTTTATGTCTGAATCTGTCCTATTGTGTGCCTGTAATTATTTAGTATTCCAGAGTGCTTCTTAATATGCTAAGCACTTCTTGAAAACTTAAACTGTGTCATTGCTAGGGGAAATAGGACATTGCCTGCCTGCCGAACCCAGCCCAGCATGGCAGAACTGCTCACAGCCTCCAAGAGCAATGCACACAGCCCCATCTCTAGGCACACAGCTGGTCTTTGATGACACCAAGCAAACTGTAGCACGTCGCTCACAAATCCCATTCAAAGACTCAGTCTCCTGAAAGAGCCAGAGTTTGCACTGGCAGCACAGTCCAGAAAGCTGGCATTTCAAAATCCCACGGCTTTTTTTCTGCTGTTTTCTGAGTCAGGAAAACCTCTCTTAAAGGAGCTGTAGCATGCCACCAACAAATAGCAAGAGACTGTGTTAAACTCTTTATTTTTGTGTCTATAATTCCTTTTCAAGCTTTCTTGTGTTTTATGTGGATTTAGTCCACTGCGTTGGTGCACCAATTTGTAGTAGAAAGGCTGCAAGTTAGTTTCTGGTGCTTAGCCCTAAAATAATCACACAGAAACTGTATTATTTAAATCACTGCTTGGCCTATTAGCTCTAGCTTCTTATTGACTAACTCTTACATCTTAATTTAACCCATTTCCATTAATCTTTGCATCACCATGAGGTCGTGGCCTACCAACAAAGTTTGAGCACATGTGTCCCAAGTGATGGCTCCATAGCTTCTCTCTGACTCCACCTCCTTTCTCTTAGCATCCATTTAGTTTTCCTATCTAGCTCTGTTCACCTATAGTTCTGCTATTGGCCCAAAGCAGCTCCTTTATTAACTAATGACATTCACAGCATACAGAGGGGAATTCCACATCATTACTGTCAGAAAATAAACAAGGTGAGGGAAGGGCACAGCACAGGACAGAGCTGATGATCATTTCATTCTCAAAAAGGACAATTTATCCATATGTCAAATCACTAAAAGTAAATCACCAATACAACATTTTATTAGTATTTAATATATTGACTTGATCAACCATTAATAATTTTAATGGTAATCAAACAACATAATCTTAAATTTTTGAATATTTATAGACACATAGAATTAACTATTTGTTCCTCATGAACAGATGACAGATTTTGTTTCAGAGTCCATAGACAGGTTGACCATAAGTTAAAATACAAAATCTTGATAATTTTAAAAAGTATAAATGACAGATTTCATTCTTTTACTATAAGAGAATAAAAAGGCAAATTGATAGCAGAAAATCTAACAAATAATTAGATATGTAAAATAAAAAAAATTATAGAAAAACTCTTTTTGGCACCAATTCCAAGACGACCAAAAAAATTAAAATTAAAAAATCAGTGGACTGCCAAAAAAGACTGCTGGCACATTGGGTGATTTGCTACAAGAACTCTGTCTATGTGAATCCAAAGTACAAGGCCCCTAGGAATACTGTTCAGAAAATAGAGGCCATTATCATCAGGGACATCTCTGAAGCAAGTGTTTTTGACACTTATGTGTGTTCCAGTCTGGGTGACACTGCATTCCTGTGTAACCAGTGACATTCAAGTCAAGGTGCTCAGGAATAAATTGTTTTTGAAATCCCCACTGCAATTTACACCTGCTCCATCAAGGCCTATGCAAATAACTGACTTCAAAAGACTAGAAGAAAAATCTTCATCCAGAAAAATTAAATAAAACTTTGTAAGTTGTGAAATTGAAAGGACATTAAAAGTCTATTAATTATACTCAATAGGTTATTGAGTATACCTAGAAAATATAAGAAAAACTATATTTGAGAAGGTTATCTGTGGGAGAAATTGGAGAGGGGATGGAGGGGACAGCGAAAAGTGGACATAGTAAAAATATATTGTCTACATCTATGAACTTATTAAAAAAATTAAAAAATATGCAAAAATTACAAAGACATTTGAATAGGGGGAAAGTGCATTGCAAGGCTTTTTTTTCAGAAAACTATAAGTATGCCTCTCTCTGAGTTTTTCTCCAGATTTTGAGGGTTTCATAACAAAGGATTTTGGAAGCTACAATGTGGGAACATCAATTAAAGTCCTGTCATTATGTTCATGTTTGGAAAGCGAAGGTGTTTACCAGCAGCTTTGTCATATCCATGATGAGAACAACTTTCATGGTGAATATTAACTGGGAGAATTGTACACTCTGAGATTCTTTGAAATGTCACCCTTGACAGCACCATGGAGATTTATATTTTAAACTAATTTGTGCCCACAAAGTCCATGCTTCAAGAGCATGTGGTCATTCAGGTCATTTATACACTATAATACAACTCCATAATAGGAGTTATTCATATGATTATTTGAAGCCTCGTAATGTAATCCTCTCATTTGACAGTGTACTTTTCAGAGCCAGGAGTAAACATTAAAAAGACTCGCGGAGTTAATTTGAGTTCTGTCTATGTTATCACTCAGGTAGTCCTTGAAAACTACAGTTTGTACAGCATAATCAGGATCTATGGGAAGAAAAATGTCATAGTGCTACTTTTAGACTGAACTAAATAAATCTGTAGGACTATCCTCCTAAGAAGACCATGTACCCTTCGGTAGGAACTCAGCTTTTAGATGCTTTATCTAAGAGATCAGAACAACTTGACTCTTTCTTCTTCTTTTTGTATGTGAGACTAAATATTAAATGTTATCTCCACCTCAATTCAGAATAATACTTTATTCACAGCCATCTTTAGCTTCAGCAATGACTACATGAGACCCCATTTTAAAAAAACCAAATTGAGCGAACAAGGAAAATAGTATCTCGCTATCAGTGATTCAGCAAACAAATACTTTTCTATTGAACTTCAGTTTTGTGTCTTTTCTCTTGATTTGGTCAGTGTTAAAATACAGTTATCATAGCTGGGCATGGCGCTTTATGCTAGTGATCTAGTGATCCCAGCAAACTCTGTGGCAGGAGTCACAAGTTCTAAACCACCATGAACACATAGACCATGTCTCCAAATCCTTGGCAGGTGTCAGTATAGATTTGTTCCAATTATTTGTATATTGTGGTCTTCTTAATATCTTTTACTTCTTTTGACTCAAAGTCAGCTTTGCAAAGTATGAGTTAATGATGACATTTAAACTTATCATCACAAACAGTAAAGGTTAACTTATTATTAAAAATTTGTTTTTCTTTAAAGTCAGTTTTGGTGATTTATACATTTAATCTCAGCACTTGGAAGACAGAGACGGAGGATCATGTATTTGAAGCCTGAGGTTAACAGTAGGATCCTCCCTGAAAACAAAACAAATAAGAAGTGCTAGTTAATAAATGGAGTGCAGCCTAAATGCACTTTACTTATAGAGTCTACACTAGTCTACAGTAGTATTCTAGGCTTTCATTATCAATCACTCATCAAAAGTGGAAACTTTTTAGTCTTGCAACTTCCATTTACACCACATACCTTATGAAATTGTACTACAAGTGACTTTTAAACCACAAAGGTTAACACTATATCACAGTTGTTTCTGAGTATTGGTAGGATAAATATCATAATCATATAGGTTTCTACACTGAAGCATTAGGCTATAGCATTAAGTTTCATGAGTTTCCACAGAACAATGGAATTGTCTAAACAGATATATCTCCATTGTTAAGCAGTGCATGATTATATATAGATGCATTATTTTGATTTAATTTTCAGTTAATGATAATATTTTAGAGAAGCTAAGTGTTACATTTCTGAACTGTGTAGTATTTTAATGGAATTTAGAATAAGTCATGACTGATGACTTTCTTGAATATCACCATAGAAACTTCGTCTGGTGACAGATGGAGATAGAGACAGAGACCCACAATAGAGCACTGGACTGAGCTCCCAAGGTCCAGTTGAAGAGCAAAAGGAGGGAGATTATGACCAAGGAAGTCAGGACCATGAGGTGTTGGCCCACCCACAGTGTGCCTGAACTCATGGGCGCTCACCAAATCCAGCTGGACTGGGACTGAACGAACATAGGATCAAACTGGACCCTCTGATTGTTGCTCACAATTGAGTCAGACTGAGAAGCCAATAATAATGGCACTGGGTTTTGTCTCTACTACAAGTACTGGCTTTTTGGGGTCCTATTCTATTTGAGATGCATACTTTCCTAAGCCTGGATGGAGGTGGGAGGGTCTTGAACTTTCCACAGGGCAGGGTACTCTGCCCTCTCTTAGGACTGGAGGGGGAGGAGAGAAGGATGAGTTGGGGAGAAGGAGGAAAGTGGAAGGAGGGGAGGAAGTGGAAATTTTGATTCCTATTATGTATAAAGTAATAAAAATTATTAAAGGGAAAAACTCTCTGAATGAATGAGATTCAAAAAAAGGAAGAAAGAAAGAAAGAAAGAAAGAAAGAAAGAAAGAAAGAAAATGAAAATGTCAAAATACTTCTTCCTACTTACACTGCCCCGAACCATGATCAACTTATCATATGGCGTCACATTTATTCTTTTTAATTTCTGGAACTTGTTTATTGGCAAATGATCAATATCTTCTACATACATTTTTATAAAGATTAAAATAAATTTTAAATGTGAAGCAAAAAAATGAGTCATGCAAAAATGTAAGACAAATCATGGTGAGTCTGTTGGGCATAGGCTCTGGGGAAGTGAAACCATCTGTGGTATGACAGGATGGGGTAGAATAAAACCATCACCAGAGTCAAGAAAATCTATGCATTGGAGATGCAGAGGTAGCTTGGAAACTCGTGAATAGTATCTTAGAGCCCATTAAGCCCAAGTTTGCTTGTTTCATCATGCCATGCAGCACCAAGACACATCCTACAATGGAGTAGTACTTTATCATTGGGAGAGACAGCTCACATATAATGACATGGACACTTATTATTAATTATGAAAGCTTGACCTTTAACATAGGCTTGTTCCCAAATTGCTCTTGTAACTCAAATAAACCTGTTTTAATTAATCTACATTCTGTCATATGCTTTTACCTCTCTCCCATTCTGTATGTCTGAGTTTATCCGAGTCTTACTGGCATCTCTGCCTCTCTTCCTCCCAGAGTCCCCCCTCTCTTTGGAAGTTCTGCCTATTCTTTCCTACCTAGTTATTGATTATTTATCTCTTTATTTAACCAATCAAGGGGTGCCTTAGGCAGAGACATATCATTTTGGTGTACAAAAAAGATTATTCCACAGCACTAAAACTTCTAAGCAAATGGTTTTCATATAAGAAAGTCAGTGATCCAGCGGGGTAAGGAAGTTGCTAATTAAGTTAGACTGAGGGGATAGAAAAGACTCTAAAGGATGGAAAGAGTAGCCATAGGGAACACAAGTAAATAAAACAAGACTTGGAGCAGAGAAATTCTGATTTTGGTTGAGGGAGCACTATTTATGAACTTAGGAACCAATCTCTTGCATGTATTATCCACACAGAGGTTTTGGCTGGGGGCCTGAAGGCTAGGCTGGCTCCTCAACTAGAGTGGGAACAGAGATAGCTACATTTCTGATGGAGAATAAATCATATCCCGCAGATGTATGTCATAAAGGTTCAGTAAAATGACACAGTTAACATTTTATGTGTTTGATAAATTGAATCTGGTATTCTTTCTCTCTCCAGAAGTGCATAAGCCACTATTTTGAGCCAGAGGGAATTAAAAAAAACCATTTTTTTTCTACTAGGATATTTTTCTAGAACTGATGGCTTCTACAGCGATAATCAAGATTGCTTTCCCATACAGCTTTATGAGGTACACAGAAGGGTGACAGTGCTTTCTGGCAGACCTCTGTCTAATCAAAATTGCTCCCTTCTGGGCTCAAATGTCATTCCTATGCAGGGGGACAGAAATAATCTCTATGTGACCTCTCCTCCTCACCTCCTCTCCACTTCATTCTGTCATGGAAATTCCTGGTCATAATTTGTTCTTCTCACAGGCCCAGGGTAGAGCTCAATTGCACAGCACTTACCTGTCTGAGGTTCTCAAAGGCCTGGATTTGGTCCCAGAACCACCAAAGGGGAGAAAAAAGGAAAAGAGAATTATTCTTAACCAAATTTTCACATCATTACAGGAAGAAAAACCTGTTACTTATACCTAACAATTGAGTAGTTGTGCTTTTTTTCATTAATTAGGTTTTAATTGAACCACTCATCTCTCCTAGAAGTCCATCACGGAACTCAATTGTAAGGTAAAAAGAATTTAGAGAATACCCTTAGAAGCTTCAATTTGAGGCAAAATGATAGCCCTATTCTCCACAGTGTGATTACTCCTCTGGCCAGGATAGTCACAGATGTTAATGTCTCCCCACGGATAATCTAGCCCTATTTTATTGTCACAGTGGTGCAATAATGCTAGTGGGGGAGATTCTAGCCCCACTGGACTGGCAGTGGGAAAGCCTTCTGGATAATCAGGTTGAAAAATGAAAGCAAATCTGCAATTTATCAAGGAAAGATTTTATTTAAAAGGTTCTTTGAAATTTTGGAATGGGTATAGCAAGATGCAAGCGCTCCAACTGTAAGATCTAAAGACATCTGAAATGACATGCAGAAATTATATATATATATATATATATATATATATATATATATATGTGTGTGTGTGTGTGTGTGTGTGTGTGTGTGTGTGTACACACACATATTTGGAAAGAAAAAAGGGAAAAGACCTAGGAGTAGTTGGCTTGGGAAAGAAGAAATAGCCAATGTCATGGTTATACAACTGGATTATACACCTGATCTGTGGGCTCTCTAGAGGAAGTGTGAACTACAGACTGTTACAATTTCAATATTCGAGGGTTGGTTAAAATTCACAGGACTCCAAGATTTAAGACAAATCTGTTAAGATTTGGTATTGTTCTGCAATTCACCCACATAGGTCAAAGTGCACAAAGACTTCAGTTACTTATACATTATATAGACAAAGCATGCAAATTTCAGCATTTGATAATGTCATTAGGAACTAAGAAAAGCCTCAGTGAGTCTTATGTAAGTCATAAGCATTGATTCTTGACAGTAAGCTGTTTTTTGGAATGCAAAATGATGCTCAGATAGGTAGGAAATTATTAATTGTAATTATTTTCCTGAAACACAAAGATCAGAGAAAGTTTAATCTTATCAATATCTAAAATGATGCTATTAAGCAAATAAAAGGCACATTTGAGACAAGAGAACAGCCATGAAGTGGAATAAACCCCGACAAATTTAAGATGCATGAGAAGATGGTGCAATTGATCCTAGGAGTAGGAGACTGTCAGAGGCTAAAGCAGCAATTCAGAAAGCAGTGTTCACTTGGATCAAGACGTGATAGTCAGATACACAGATAAATGCTGCCTTGTGAAATGAAGTCAAGTTGTTTTAGAGGAAAATCTAGGCAATCTAGGTTATCAAACTACCAAAGAGGCTTACTAGGAAACAAAGCTACCTCTTCTGAGGAAGCAGTCAAAAAAATAATCAGAAAAGAGAGTTGATGTGAGATTCCACTCTGTATGCTTTGAATATGTTTCACTACCATTGGTTAATAAAAAGAAGCTGCTTCAGCCTATGGCAGGGCAGAATATAGTCAGGCTGGAAGAGATAAATAGAGAGAGTTGACAGAGTCAGAGAGACGCCATGCAGCCACCCAAGGAGACAGATGACCTGGGAACCTGTAAACCACAAAATAATAGAAATGGGTTAATTCAAGATGTAAAGGTTAATAAGAAGCCTGAGCAAATAGGCGAAGCAGTATTGTAATTAATATAGTTTCTGGGTGATTATTTCAGGTCTAGGAGGCTGGGAATGAACAAGCAGCCTCTACCTACAGAGGGTAGACACTTGGTTTGATCTGAGAGACAATACCATATCTTTATATCTAGAAAGTCAAGGACCAGAGTGACATAAATGGTTAGTATATAAAGTCACTTAATACTTGATTGCAAATGTTTATAACCACTTACATTTAAAGATTTAGCCAAGTATATCATGTGCTAATCCAGAGCCTTAGTGCTTTATTCATTTTGGAGATCAAATATCACCCCAAGTTTCTCCTTTGAGCGGAACCTCATGATTTCCTCAAATGTGTACTTCCATTTCAATTCCTAGACATGGACTCCAGAAAGACTTCCTCGAATATTGCTTCCAAGAATTGAGCCTCAGAGTTGACAATATGGCTCAGTAGCAGAGGGTAGCTTAACATGCACAGTGCCCTGAATTTTCTCCCTCACATGGAAAACCAGAAGATGTCTGAAGTCAAAACCAAGATCACATTTATTCCAAAGAAGTATCAGTAGTATTCATTTTTGATGGATGTTTAGCATAATGTTGACAGCTATAAACATTAAAACCAATAGTATTTTTTACTTTGCATTGGTGAAATCAATATAACTTAGCATCAGATATAATTTGCAGATAGTATGACTTTTACCTACTTTATCTGTGGTTTGAATGTGAAATATCTCTCCCAGGCTCATGTTTACCACCTGGACCCAGCTAGCTGTGTGGTTTGGGAAGGTTGTGGAGCTTACAGCAAGTTAATCCTCAGTGGGATGAGCCTGGCCACTAGAAGTGAGCATTAAAGTTTTATAGCCTAGTCCCACTTCCTGTTCATGCTCTGCTTTCTCTGTATGAATACCACATGACCAGCTAGCCTCCTGTCCTGACACCATGGCTGCCTGGCCTGGTACCATGTCCTCTCCGCCATAATGGACTATATCCTTTTGGAACTGTAGATCAAAATCAATCTTTCTTTTTTAAAAAATTTATTTATTTATTTGTATATTTTTATTTTATGAACATTAGGATTTTGCCTGCATGTGTGTGTCTCTGTGAGTGTATTAGGTCTCCTGGAACTGGAGATATAGGCAGTTGTGAGCGGCCATGTGGGTGCAATGAATTAAACCCAGGTCCTCAGGAAAGACAGTCAGTGCTCTTAACCACTGAGTCATTTCTCCAGCTCGGAAACTGTTTTCCTTTTTTTCTTATTTTTTCTTATAAGAAAGTAGCTAAGATCTACTCTAATGTTAGTCTTTCTGATTTGAACCTTTTAATATTATATTTGTTTGGTTATAACAGAATATCCAAGGCTGGGTAAGATGTGAAAGAAACAGGTATATTTTGATTTATGGTTCTGCAAGTCCAAAAGCATTGAGTCTACCTTGTCTTGACTCTGATGAGGGCACAAAAGAAAGAGCAAACAGAAACATACAAGAAAGGGGCAAAATGGGCAATCTTGCATTGTAACAACTCAGTCAATGAGTAATTAATCCAATCTTAGGAGAAAGACATTAACCCCTTTGAAAACTCCATCACCCAATACCTTGATGGGGGCAACAAATTTCAACCTGACATTTTATGGGGCAACAGTCATCTTAAACCATATGTATCAAGCAGTTATTTAGGTGACTGTAGTACACCAGGATGCATATTTTGTGTCAGAAAGACAAAAAAATTATAAGACAAGAGTGTGTGGTCAAAGATTTCATAATAAAGGAAAATAAAACCAAATAATTATAAAAATTATGGTAATGATGATAATAATGATAATAATGAGTGACCAGTGAGTTGGCTCAGTGGGTAAAGGTACTTTCTGACAAGCTTGATGATCAGAGTTCAATCTCAAGAACCCATGTGGTAGAAGTGGAGAACCAACTCTTTTAAGTTGTCCTCTGACCTCCACAAACACACTGTGCTGCATAAGCACCGACCTCCCCAACATACATGTAGTTATATTATACATGTATCATGTACTAATTTATCAACAGGGATATAAATTCTTTCCATTATCTAGATTTGCATTCTATTCATGGCTTTTGTACAAGTTGGAGATGAAAATTGTTCTTTGTATTTCATGAAAGGTTGTTTAAAAACAAGGAAAATAGGGGTAAGATCAGCATGTTACTTGGCCTCAGAAGCAAAAATTGTTTTTACCTGTTGCTCAAGGAAAAAAAATAGTCTGTCACTGTTTAGCCCAGATATTCTTACTGGCTTGGGGTATTACTCTTTTTTTGTAAAATACAACTTGCAATATTTAATCCTTTAAATTGGAACTGGTATTGGTATTTTTAACAGACTTGCTGATTCTCATGCATACAGTGACAGAGAAGCTCAACAAGCCTTCCTGTGCCCATCTCTAGAAGAAAGGAATTGCCTAGATCCCGAGAGATTAGAACAAGGACTTTCATCACTCACACAGCCTAAACTTTTACCCTAGAATATCCTCCTCATGTGTTTGGTTGGAACAGTCCCTTACCTCATCTTAAACTAATATAGTTAGTGATGAAAACCATAAACACATTCAGGTCTATTTCATAATTTGTTCCTTGTAACAGTAGAGCCTTGACAAATGAAGACACTGCAGCTCCAGAGAAGACAAGTGACTATGGGTCTTGTGGAAATTCCAACTCCTTCGTGCTTCCTCAACACTGTCTCCGACTTACTTTTTCTCATTCTCGACTGAAACAGGCTATGCAGTCTATTCTAACAACCCAGCAGCAAAATTTCATTACATTCCATAAATCTGTTAGCTAAAGGATGTAATTCCTGTTTAACTTGAGAGCCTATATGTCTTAAGGCAGGCTCATGCTACAGGCATTCCTCTAATTTGTGAGCACAATCTCACATATATTATGCACTTGAAATAAACTAGACACTAACTCCTACTCTGGTATAAATGGAGAAAAAAGTATCTCTCTAGAGCATTATTCAACCTAGAGCTCATGAAATAATTTTCAGAGGTCCAAGGTTCATCCTGCCTAAGCAAATTAAATGATTTTGTTAGCTCTGATGTCTTTTGTTAGAAGAGCAATGTATAACTTTATTGGCTCTGCATTGCACAGCATCCAGAAGACATTGTTGGTACTCAGCAAAGACGATTTATACCACAGGATATTGATAGTCTCCTTCTTAATCAAAAATCATACTAATAATGCTGAAGGAGAGAGAAGAGGCCTGCTTTTCATCCCAGCCACCCAGCTAGCTTACACCCAAAATAATCACACAGAAACTGTATTAATTAAAACACTGCTTAGCCATTAGCTCTAGCCTCCTATTGGCTAACTCTCATATCTTGATCTAACCCATTTCTATTACTTTGTGTTCACCATGATGTCATGGCTTATCAGGAAAGATTTAGCATGTCTGACCTGGCATCTCCGTGGTGGCTCTCTCTCTGCCCTTCTTCCCAGCATTCAGTTCTGTCTACTCTGCCTACCTAAGTGTTGCCCGATCAAAAGGCCAAGGCAGTTTCTTTATTCAACTAATGAAAGCAACACATAGACAGAAGAACCTCCTACACCATTTCCCCTTTTCTGTTTAAACAAAAAGGAAGGCTTTAACATTAACATAGTAAAATTACATATAATAAAACAGTTATCAAGCAAGAATTACAGTTACAATATTTATATTTACTTTATCTTTTATCCTAACTAAGGAAAACCATAATATAACTATAAATCTTCAACTCCATCAAAGACTCAAGAAGAATATAATATTACTTAAGTAAACAGGAAGTACAATGTAAGCAACTTCCAAAAACTCTAGAAATGACAGAGACATCTTGCTGCCTGTACAGTCACCCAAAGTTCTTCTGTACCACTGGGGCATCCATCTTCAGCCTATAGACCCTAGTATCCAGCAGACATTTCCATGAAGCAGGAAATTTTAAAGACAGTTCAGTCACTTTCTTTTGTGTCCTGCAGAATGTTTCGCAGACTCTTTTATGAAACAGAAACCTTGATCATCTCACCTTTGGGCAAGTTCAGCAGTCCTCTCTGTGTGGGTTCTTCATTCCTAGTTTATGCATCAGTCCACACAGAGCAGTTTCTTGCCCAAATGGCTAACCAACTCCATAAGGAGCCTCTTCGATGCCCATCTTCCTCTTGAAGTAGATTGGTCCTGCCAGGAGCAGACTTGTCTCATTGTTGTAAAAAGTCCTAAGTTATTAAAACATTTTAAATGCCATATTCTGTAGTCTTTGAAAGATATGACAAATGCCTATCTAACTGAAATATATCTCTGTATATCTAGAAAATCTAACATGACTAAAAACTTGACTATTATAGATGATTATCCATTAACAACCTATATTTCCTAATTATACATTACATTTTTAAATGAACTACACAATCACAATACCTTAATCAAGGGCAGAAAAGTGACCTTAAATTTAGATCAATAAAGCCAGATTTATACCAATGCAAATTATTCATATTTATATAATATCCCCCTTTAAATGTAAAAGAACATTTATAAACAATATTTGGGAATATGGATGCAGTTTTTTCTCTCCAACTGCTATCTGCTGTATGGCGCCACTGTTAATCAGGTCTTTCATGATGTATCCTATGTGCCAGGTTTATCTCAGTAGGCAGTTGATCAGCATAAGTTTTTTAGGGTATTCACAGAAACCTTTCAGGACAGCATGGTCTATCATACCATACTGGTCTAGAAGCAATCCACAGGGTCTCATCTTCTGTGAAAACAAAAGAAGAACCTCTTTTCCAATGCATCATATCCTTAGACACAAATTTTGAAGTCATAATACCTTTATAATATACATACTGGTTTGGCTTAGCAGCCCATACAATGAAATGTCTCTCTGTACTTAGCTCCTTCACAATCAAAAAATTCAAAGATAATAAAATAATATACATAATCCAGACTCTTTGTGAATTTTCCATTTTTATGTGGTTTATTTTTACTCTATCACTTTATTCTGTCTCTTTAAAGACTTTACCCATTGTTTTAAAGCATTAACTTTACTTTATGACTCTACATACTCTTTTTATTTTCTCTCCCAAGCCTACGTGCATTAATCCAACATTATGACCTATTTAGAGGTCTCTTATGTCTGAATCTGTCCTATTGCATTGTCTGTAATTCTCTACTGTCTTGAAGAGCTTTGTTTTTAGAGTAAATTTTATTAAATTATAAAAGTTTCCATTTCCGCCCCTCTTCCCAACACCCTCCCACTCCCCCCACTCCCTCTCCTCCTCCCTCTTCGTCCCTTAGGGCAGTCAGGGTTTCCTGTCCTGTGGGAAGTTCAAGTTCCTCCCCCCTCCCTCCAGGTCCAGGAAGGTGAGTATCCAAACAGACTGGATCCCCAAAATCCAGTATATGCAGAGGAAACAAGTCCCAGTATCATAGTCAATGGCTTTTCAGGAAGACTTCGGGCCAGCCACATTCAGAGAGTCCGGCCAAATTCCGAGAATCTGGTTAGATCACGTCCTCGTTCAGTCCCAGTCCAAATGGACTTGGTAAACTCTCATTAGATCCGTTACATTGTATCAGTGGGTGATAGCATCCCTCGCAGTCCTGATTTCCTTTTTCATGTTCTTCCTCCTTCTGCTCCTCATTTGGACCTTGGGGGGCTCAGTCCGGTGCTCCAATGTGGGTCTCCGTCTGTATCGCCGTCCTTCGCCAGATGAAGGATCTATGGTGATAAGCAAAATATACATCAGTATGGTTATGGGCCAAGGCCGGTTCAGGCACCCTCTCCTCTGTCCAGAGAACAATCTGGGGGATCTCTCCTTGGGCCTGGGATCCCATATATAATCAAGTCTCCTGTAAACCCTAAAATGACTCCCTTAGTTGAAATATATTCTTCCCTGATCCCATATTCATCCTTCCTCCCTCCCCCCCATCCCAGGCCACCGAGCTTTCCCCATTCCTCCCCTACTCCCTTCTGTCTAACCCTCTCCCCTTCCATCAGCCCTCCCACCCCCCCCCCATGCACCCGAGGTTACCTAGGACTCTTGTCTATTTCCTACCTCCTGACGGATAGCTAAATAATCTTCATCAGGTTCATCTTCTTATTTAGCTTCTCTAGGATCACGAATAATAGGTTCAAAGACCTTTAATTATGGTTAAAATCCACTTATGAGTGAATACATACCGTGTTCCTCTTTTTGGGTCTGGCTTACCTCACTCAGTAAAGCGTTTTCTATTTCCATCCATTTGCATGCAAAAGTCAAGATGTCATTGTTTTTTACCGCTGAGTAAAACTCTAATGTGTATATGTTCCACACCTTTTTTAACCATTCTTCTATTGAGGGGCACCTAGGCTGTTTCCAGGTTCTGGCTATTACAAATAGTGCTGCTATGAACATAGTAGAACAAATGCTTTTGTAGTATGTTAGGGAATCTCTAGGGTATATTTCCAAGAGTGGAATTGCTGGGTCCTGAGGGAGGTTGACTCCCAGTTTCCTGAGAAACCGCCACACTGATTTCCACAGTGGCTGCACAAGTTTGCATTCCCACCAACAATGGATGAGTGTTCCCCTCACCCCACATCCTCTCCAGCATAGGCTATCGTTGGTGTTTTTGACTTTAGCTATTCTGACAGGTATAAGATGGTATCTCAAAGTGGTTTTGATTTGCATTTCCCTGATCGCTAAGGAGGTTGAGCATGACCTTAAGTGTCTTCTGGCCATTCGAAGTTCATCTGTTGTGAATTCTCTGTTAAGTTCAGTACCCCATTTTTTAATTGGGTTAATTAGAGTTTTAGTGTCTAGTTTCTTGAGTTCATTGTATATTTTGGAGATCAGACCTTTGTCTGATGAGGGGTTGGTGAAGATCTTCTCCCAGTCAGAAGGCAGCCTTTTTGTCCTAGTGACAGTGTCCTTTGCTTTACAGAAGCTTCTCAGTTTCAGTAGATCCCATTTTTTCATTGTTTCTCTTATTGTCTGTGCTACTGGGGTCCTACTTAGGAAGAGGCCTCCTGTGCCTATATCTTGTAGACTACTTCCCACTTTCTCTTCTATCAGGTTCAAAGTGGACAGATTAATGTTGATGTCTTTAATCCATTTGGACTTGATTTTTGTGCATGGTGATAGATATGGATCTACTTTCATTTTTTTACAGGTTGACATCCAGTTATGCTAGCACCATTTGTTAAAGATGCTTTCCTTCTTCCATTGTATACCTTTAGCTCCCTTGTCGAAAATCAGGTGTTCATAAGTTTGTGGGTTAAAATCTGGGTTTTCTATTCGATTCCATAGGTCGACTTCTCTGTTCTTATGCCAATACCAAGCTGTTTTCAATACTGTAGCTCTATAATAGTGTTTGAAGTCAGGGATGGGAATGCCTCCAGAAGTTCTTTTATTGTATAAGATTGTTTTGGCTATCCTGGGTTTTTTGTTTTGCCATATAAACTTGATTATTGTTCTCTCAAGGTCTGTGAAGAAGTTTGATGGGATTTTGATGGGGATTGCATTGAATCTATAGATTGCTTTTGGTAGAATTGCCATTTTTACTATGTTGATTCTCCCAATCCAAGAGCAGGGGAGGTCTTTCCATTTTCTGGTAACCTCCTCAATTTCTTTCTTCAAAGACTTAAAGTTTTTGTCAAATAGGTCTTTAACTTCCTTGGTTAGAGTAACCCCAAGATATTTTATGCTATTTGTGGCTATCATGAAAGGTGATGTTTCTCTGATTTCCCTCTCAGCTTCTTTATCCTTTGTGTATAGGAGGGCCACTGATTTTTTGGAGTTGATCTTGTATCCTGCCACGTTACTAAAGGTGTTTATCAGCTGTAGGAGTTCTTTGGTAGAGTTTTTGGGGTCGCTTATGTACACTATCATATCGTCAGCAAATAACGAAAGTTTAACTTCATCCTTTCCAATACGAATCCCCTTGATCTCCTTATGTTGTCTTATTGCTATTGCTAGAACTTCAAGCACTATATTGAAGAGGTATGGAGAGAGTGGACAGCCTTGTCGTGTTCCTGATTTTAGTGGAAAGGCTTTGAGTTTCACTCCATTCAGTTTGATATTAGCTGTCGGCTTGCTGTATATTGCTTTTATTATATTTAGGTATGATCCTTGTATCCCCAGTCTCTCCAACACCTTAATCATAAATGGGTGTTGAATTTTGTCAAATGCTTTTTCAGCATCTAGTGAGATGATCATATGGTTTTTTTCTTTCAGTTTATTTATATGATGGATTACATTGATAGATTTGCATATGTTAAACCAGCCCTGCATCTCTGGAATGAAGTCGACTTGATCATAATGGATAATTTTTCTAATGTGTTCTTGGATTCGGTTTGCCAGTACTTTATTGAGAATTTTCGCGTCAATGTTCATGAGTGAGATTGGCCTGTAATTCTTTATCTTGGTTGTGTCTTTATGTGGTTTTGGTATTAGGGTAACTGTAGCTTCATAAAAGGAGTTAGGCAATGACTCTTCTGTTTCTATATTGTGGAATACGTTAAGGAGTATAGGTATTAGCTCTTCCTGGAAGTTCTGGTAGAATTCTGCATTGAAACCATCTGGTCTGTGCCTCTTTATAGGTGAATTGAGTCCATTAATATTAAGTGATATTAATGACCAGTGGTTTTTGACTCCGGTTATTTTTTTTTTTTTTTAGGTAGTGGAGTGTATGTGTTTTTCTTCTTTGATTTGTGCTTGTGAATGGTCGCTAGATGTTCGAGTTATTGTAGGCCGTGTTGGAAATGTTGGATTCCTTCGGTAGTGATTTTCCTTCTAATATTCTCTGTAAGGCTGGATTAGTAGCTACGTATTGTTTAAATTTGTTTTTATCCTGGAATATTTTGTTTTCTCCGTTGATAGTGAACAATAGCTTGGCTGGGTATATTAGTCTGGGTTTGCATCCATGGTCTCTTAGTTGGAGTACCTCTATCCAGGATCTTCTGGCTTTCATGGTTTCCATAGAGAAATCCGGTGTAAGCCTGATAGGTTTACCTTTATAAGTTACTTGACTTTTTTCCTTTGCAGCTCTTAAAATTTTTTCTTTAATATGTATGTTTTGTGTTTTGATTATTATATGGCAAGGGGATGTTTTTTTCTGATCCAGTCTATTCGGTGTTCTGTATGCTTCTTGAACCTTCATAGGAATATCGTTCATTAGGTTGGGAAAGTTTTCTTCTATAATTTTGTTGAATATATTTTCTGGGCCTTTGATCTGCAGTTCTTCTCCTTCTTCAATCCCTATTATTCTTAGATTTGGTTTTTTTTTTATTGTGTTCCAGATTTCCTGAATGTTTTGTGAAGAGAATTTGTTGGATTTGCTGTTTTCTTTGACCAGAGCATTTATTTTCTCTATGGTATCTTCAGAATCTGAGATTCGTTCTTCTATCTCTTGTATTCTATTGGTTATGCTTGATTCTGTAGTCTCTGTTCATTTACCTAGGTTTTCCATATCCAGCCGGTTCTCGGTTTGTGTTTTCTTCATTGCCTCCATTTCAGTTTTCAATTCTTGGACTGTTTCCTTTACTTGTTTGATTGTTTTTTCTTGGTTTCTCAGGGTCTCATTCAGGGATTTACTTATTTCTTCAAACTTTTTGTTATATTTCTCATCTAATTCTATACTCATTTCTTCAAACTTTTTGTTATATTTCTCATCCAATTCTTTAAGGGAGTTATTCATATCCTGTTTAAGGGACTCTATTGCTTTCATAATGGCACTTTTTTCCACTTCTTCTGGGTTAAGGTGTTCAAGTCCTTCTGTTGAAGGGTCCATGGGATCTGGTGTTTTCATGTTGTTTTTCAGATTGTTGTATGAAGTCCTGCCTTGGCGTCTGCCCATCTCTTACTTCAAATGTTCTCTATTGGAACTTCTGTTACCGGGTCAGGTTCCCTTGTTGGGCAGGGACTTCACTGAAAGAATGCCCACCTTTCCTCAGGCAGGCTATTGAAGCACAGGCACTCCCTCTTTCCGGGATGTTCTTACAATGCAGGCCCAGCGCACAAGGCAGCTGAGCTGGGGAAATTTTTATGGCCCCAGGGGGAAGGGAGAAATATAGGAATTCTTACCTGGATGGGAGCTGGGATGGCAGGCGGGAGGAGGTAGCCAGCACTGCAGGGTGACCTGGGCGTCTATGGGGTCGGGGAACGCCCAAACTCCTCCTCACCGGGACCCTGCCCTGACCCGAAGGAAACTCACCCCTCTGATGGCCCTCTGCTAGAAGTCAGGGCCCCTGCTGGTCAGGAATGTGGCTGAGCTTGCCCCTGGTCCACCTGTCCTCAGGGAGGCCTTTAAGACCCAGCAACTGCCTCCAGCCGGGATGCGCCTGCTGCCCAGGCCCAGCTTGCAAGGCAGCTGAGCTGGGGAAATTTTATGGCCCCAGGGGGAAGGGAGAAATATAGGAATTCGTACCTGGATGGGAGCTGGGATGGCAGGCGGGAGGGGGTAGCCAGCACTGCAGGGCGACCTGGGCATCTATGGGGTCGGGAATGCCCAAGCTCCTCCTCACCGGGACCCTGCCCCGGTCCGAAGGCTTGAAGAGCTTTTTAAAATGCTAAGCAGCTTGGTTGCAACTGCTTTGCATGTTGGCTCCACCTCTCTCCAATTTCAAAATGATGGATGTACCATTTCTGCTAGCTCTGGGGCTGCCCAGTAGGAGCCACACTCAGCACTTTAACTCTGAGAATGAGCATGCAACACACAAACTCTTTTTATCTGAGTTACAGCCAAACGTGCCCCGCAGAGCACTGAGCAGTCTGGAAACATCTTGTGTTTGACAGCAGGGATCTGCTGTCTCTTGTGCTTGTGCATGCTAGTAGACCTGTTCTCACTGCCTGCCCTTGTAGGGAGTGCTGACAAATGCTCCATAGCCAATTTTTTTTCCTGCTGAGTCAGGAAAATCTCTCTGTGGCACACCATCAGCAAACAGCAAAAACTCTGTTAAACTCTGTATTCTTTTTGAAGCTCTCTCAGATTTTACATGGAGTCAGTCAATCATATTGAGGTGCCAGTTGTTGAAGGAGGGAGGAGAAGGCCTGATTTTCGCCCCGGCCATCCAGCTAACTTATACCCAAAATAATCACACAGAAACTGTATTAATTAAAACATTGCTTGGCCATTAGCTCTAGCCTCCTACTGGCTAACTTTCACATCTTGATCTAACCCATTTCTATTAATCTGTGTTCACCATGAGGTTGTGGCTTACTGGGAAAGATTCAGCATGTCTGACCTGGCATCTCCATGGTGGCTCTCTCTGCCCTTCTTCCTAGTTCTGTCTACTCTACCTACCTAGATGCTGTCCTATCAAAAGGCCAAGGCAATTTTTTTATTCAATCAATGAGAGTAACACATAGACAGGAACCTCCTACACCATAGTAGTACTAATAATAATACATTCTTTTTGTATGCAAAGCCAAAACAAATAAAAAAGTGATAAAGAATTGTTTATAAATATTTTAAATATATTCCCCATTCTTCTTTCATTCTTTTCATGTTTTTAATTTTTTACCAATTACAGTCAGAACATGTCAGGAGATGTATAATTCCCACAGTCCTTATTATATTACAGGTATTTGTTCAAATTCTTTGAAAAGTAAAATTGAATAATATTAATATGGGAAAGAAATATACTTTATCATATATGGAACTGTCTTAGAAGTCCAGTCAATGTGGAGTGCCATGGTATTCATACATAACAATCTCATTTCTGTTAAAGGAAGAATGAAGAAGCCACCTAAGAATAAATTCAGAAATTCCTGCTTTAGATGTGATGATGAAAAATGCAATTCTGGAATGTTACTGTAAACAAAACCTCAGTTGCCCCAGGACTCTGATTAGACTTAGGATAATAGACCTTATTCATATACATAAAATTAAATAAATCCCAAAAAGTAGACTTTATGTTTAAGAACTATTTAAGGTTTATTTCAAAGCAATTATCCTTCCTCCTCCATGGTCCTTCCTCCCCACTTTGCCTTCCTATTGCTAGCATTTGCTTTGGGATGGTAAATATATTATAATTGATGAGCTAAGTTTGACATATCACTGAGTATACTTTTTATAGAAAATTGAAAGAGGAACTACTTGTAAATAATAAATAATTAATGGCAGCATTTTATAGAGAACTGGCAAGGAATTAAGGAGTTATTGGATGATATTGCTAATTAAAACCAACACATTAGCATTTGGGGGAATTTTTAAAAATAGTTTATCTAAATTTGTTTTATGTGTATTGGTATGAAGGTGTCAAATCCCCTGGGGGCCATGTAGGTGCTGAGAACTGAACTCGGGTCCCTCTGGAAGAGCAGCCAATGCTCTTGACTGCTGAGCCATCTCTCCAGTCCCATTTCGGGGGAATTTAACGAACAGGTTTGCATAGGTCTCAGGGGTAAGTTCCAAAGTCCATTCACTCCTCTCTACCTTCTTCTCTCCCTTGCTCTCTCCCATCTCTCCTCCACTCTTTTCATCCCTTTAGCCCTCTAGCCCTCTTTTATCATTCTATTTTCTTCCTTTTGTGTCAGGTGTGAACCATACTGTCTGGCTCTAGCTTTCATTTTTACTGTCACTTTGCCAGGACAGGAAATATCACCTGTGGCATTAAGATGGTGACAGTATAAACTACAAAGAATGGAGACCAAGGAAAGAAATCAACTTTGCTTTGATATCTTCAAGTCATTAAAGCATTCCATTTCTTGAAGTCTTCTTTTTGTTAGTTGAAAATTTATTGAACCTAAGTTCTCTTTGTTACTTACTGTCACTGTTTCAATTGATTTCCATTGCTTAAAACACAGTGGTAGGATATCAGCTTTAAAGTAGCTACATTTTGTTGCTATGGATGGACATGAAGATCAACTGCTACAATCAAGGTTCTGTAAGTTTAAAGAAATGGCTCAGTAGTTAAGAGTACTGTTTGCTCTTTCAGAGGACTTGGGTTCAATTCCCATCACCGATGTGGGAGGTCATAACTATCTCTAACCCTAGTACCAGGGAATCCTACACTTCTTTTATGACCTCTGACAGCATGTGGCACACATATAAACATGCAGACAAATTATAATACATATAACATTTATTTTCAAAATGCAATTTTGTAAACAATTGGCAGTGTTGAGGCAATTTCGAAATAACAGACATGTTTCTTCTTTAATTGTCTTCATTTCTATTGGGTATCATATGTTGGCATCATGTTGCACATGATTGCTGAACACTATGAAATACTATGCCTGAAGAAATAGTATTACTACACCCAGAAGTCCAAGATTCAAACTCTGAGTGCGTTAGTCATCACACTTATCTTCTCAAAAGGTCATAGCAATGGGGAGTTCAATGCAATCAGAAGTATGAGAGGTAGAGAAGATATATAATGCAATATTCTGTTATATAAAGTTAAAAATAAAATTATTATTTAATATTTATAAGCACCTGGAGACTATCTTAATAAGAAAGTAAACAGATCATGAAATTGTTGTGTATGGTTGGACATGATGCTATCTTGTTAGCTACAGATTTACATAATGATTCTAGCTTCTGTTTTAACTGGTTCTTTTGTAGAAGTTCATTACATTGTATTAAAAATAACAATTAAGAATCCATTTTAAACTAGAGAATAAATTTGTGTAAAATATATTCACAATTTTAGGTTTTCTTTGGAATTAGACATTAGTAAAAGTGACTTAAGCGGGAGACTTATTTAAAAGGAATGTCTAATGCCTTGTATTGTCATACAACTATCTTATTTGCTGACAGTATACTGACTTCATTGGTTTGCCTACTTGTTTACATTCGAATGTGACAGACTGGAACCAATAACATTAAATTATTTCAGTCTAACGTGCTTATTTCTTCCTGCTTTACTGTCTCTTCGGGGGTTTTGTAATATATTTTCAATGATCAGTTCTCTGACATTCTGCCCCACTATGGTGGCTTGAATGAAAAATATTCCCCCCTGTAGGCTCATGTGTTTGAATAATTGGTCTATGCTTGGTGGGTACATTGAGGAGGTTGTGGAATCTTTAGGCAGCAGAGCCTTGCTGGAGGAAGTTCATTACTGGCAGTAGACTTGGAGAGTTCATAGCCTCATCTAACTTCTAATTAACTTTATTTACCTCCTATTGGTGGTTAGAGATTTGATCTCTCAGCTTTCAGCCTAGGCTGTCTCCTGTGCCTCCCCCTGTGCTGAGGACTCTCACTCTGAAAAGTAAACCGGAAGTAGACTCTTTCCTCGACAAATTGCTTTGCTCATGGTGTTTAATCACAGCAATAAAGTAACTGAGACACTACCCCCTTGGAAAAGCAACTAATGCATCATCTGAGCCCTGTAATTTATAAGTCGAACAGCTTCTTCTTGTCTATAAGTTCAGAAATAATTATAAAAAGTTTAGAGTAATACTTTAGACCAAACAAACCAAATGAGCTCAGCATGCCTGTGCAAGTCAAAATGAAGAATGCATTTGGGTCTCTACTGGTCTGGCCACCCTGGGATACTGGTGTTAAGTGGTTGGGACACTCCTGCGTGCTAGCCAGGGGCTAAAAGAGCAATGGGATCCATAAAAGAGCCCTGAGCACAACCAGAGCACTCATCTGCTATTGATTACCAAGTAGCCTTTCAGCCACCCTAGCATGCAATGGTAATAATTAATGTCTGCCACATTTTATTTAAATTTCAGGTAATAATATGCTAACACTCACATGTACACGTGCAAAATTTTTTTCTAGAATAATTTCCATTTTCAATTAATCCTTTTTATTTTAGACACCGAACTAGCAAAAACTTTCTACATGGCTCTTAATACCAAATAATTTGATATTTTTCTAATCTTGGGTGTAAAGAATTCAGCATTTAGAGTTGTAGTAATCTTGTATAAGAATAATCATAAAATAATTTTATGTTTTAAGTGAACAAATGTTAGACCTGAGACCTCTGACACCCAAGTATGAAAATTTCTTTCTTCATTTTATGTATGGAAATGGTAACTGTTTTTTTTATTTTTTTTTTTAGAAAGTAATTTTATTAAATTATAAAAGTTTCCATTTCTGCCCCTCCTCCCACCACTCTCCCACTCCCCCCACTCCCTCTCCTCCTCCCTCTCCATCCCTAAGAGCAGTCAGGGTTTCCTGCCCTGTGGGAAGTTCAAGTTCCTCCCCCCTCCCTCCAGGTCCAGGAAGGTGAGTGTCCAGACAGACTGGATCCGCAAAATCCAGTATATGCAGAGGAAACAAGACCCAGTGTCATTGTCAATGGCTTTTCAGAAAGGCTCCGGGCCAGCCACATTCAGAGAATCCGGCCACATTCAGAGAGTCTGGTTGGATCGTGTCCTCGTTCAGTTCCAGTCCAACTGGCCTTGGTAAATTCTCATTAGATCCGTCCCCTTGTATCAGTGGGTGATAGAATCCCTCGCAGTCCTTATTTCCTTTTTCATTTTCTTCTTCCTTCTGCTCCTCATTTGGACCTTGGGGGGCTCATTCCGGTGCTCCAATGTGGGTCTCCGTCTGTATCGCCATCCATCGTCGGATGAAGGTTCCCTCTGGTCTTGCCTTCTTTGCTCACGTTCTCTTTCCTTCTGCTTAGGTAACTGTTTTTTGAAAGCTAACTT